>NC_061109.1:72246110-72256110 GCF_015104395.2 Macrobrachium nipponense
AGGATTATTCAAGACAATGGGCAAAGCTCCTTTAGGCTATCCTCACCTTTTTTTCATATTTTTTACCAAACTTGCTAGCATCTGCTGTTTTTACCGTAGTTTTGCCGTAAGTTCTTGGAAGATTCTCGTACTGGGCTGTACTACATCACAACAGCACCGAGGAAGAAAATGATTTGTTAAAGTTAAATGAGGACGGAAGATTACATGTGAAACTTACAGCACTATATCCAACCTAACATGTTTACCAAAAGAAGAAGAAGAAGGAGAAGAGAGAGAGAGAGAGGGGGGGGGGATGGGCGGGGTTGGGCCCGGGTACAGCGATTAAATTAATAAAATGCATATATATATATATATATATATATATCTATATATCTATATATATATATATATATATATATATAAAACATTGATGTACATAATCGTTTTATGCGCATTATCGTATGGAGGTACATTTACAGTACACAGTAAAATGTCCCTGATAATGACACATTGAAAGCTAATGTATTACTTATAGTTATTGCAAATGAATAAGTATCAGGACAATAGCACAAATTTGACTGTTAAATGATAAGTACGTCCTCGCACGTTTAATAAAAAGAATATTTATATATATATATATATATATATATATATATATATATATATATATATATATATATATATATATATATATAATATATCATATTGAGAATCTCAATAGTTGTAATGAGAGAATCGGCCGTAGCATTCCAACGAATTTACCTGATCGTAACGCTATTAGACCAGCGACTTTCCCCAGTTGTCGTGCAGAGTAAAAATGCGTTTTAGTCTCCCGGATAAAAAGGCAAGCACAGATTTGCATTCCTTTCCTGCGTTCGGGCCCGGTGTATCCCACACTACATTGGAGCTTTTTCCTCCGACCGTGAAATATGAAATACAGGGAGGAGCTTTTAAAAGTGGACTGCGGCGCAGGGAAAAGAAAATCTCTGGGGGATTTGAAACTTAGGAAAACTCTTGCTTGTGCGGTTGTGGTGGGGGGGGAGGTATTTTTTTCAAGGACGTTCCCAGATTGAGCAGATGAAAGAAACCCGGCGGTTGAAGACTGAACCTCTCTCTCTCTCTCTCTCTCTCTCTCTCTCGTTAGATAGAAGAATTTTAAATATGTTCCTAAATTTTAGAAAGGAATTACCACAGAAAAATAACATTTCAGGTGAATAAAGAAATGTGTTATCAACTCAGGATTTGTAAACAATAATAGATGCATAAGTACATATTATAAACGAAATTAAGCTAATTATATAAGAATAATTGAAGACGTCCATGTAATGGAGAGAGAGAGAGAGAGAGAGAGAGAGAGAGAGAGAGAGAGAGAGAGAGAGAGAGAGAGAGAGAGAGAGAGAGAGAGAGAGAGGAATTCATAAAGACAGCCAGAAAGATGTGAAATTCATATTTCAAAAGCCGACCCTCGCTTCCAAACGAAAAGTTCTTGGATGACGGATTAAACTCGCTTTTCTGAACGAAATATTGACTTAGTATTTTTCTTGCGAGAGATCGTGCAATATGGAAGATCTCCAGCTTCTGAATTTAATGATATACAGGGTGTTCAGAAAACCTCGTTACAATTTCAACAATTATATTATAAAAGCAAGTAAACAGACAGATGTGTGGAAATTATTACAAAATGAGGAGTTTTTTTGCTTCATTTAATATACCCCATTATGGCACCATTAGTTGCACGATGCAGATCAAGACGGTACCCGATTTCTTGCCATGTTAGCTACAGCACAACCTCATCAATGGTGGCAACGGCATCAGTGACCTTTTGCCTGTGATCAGTGATGTCCCATATCGTTGTTCGTTACACGATATCTTTAACATAACCCCATGGAAAGAAGTCCAGAGGAATAATATCTGGCGAACAAGGTGGCCAGGGTATAGGGTCATGCCTTCCAATCCACCGGTCTGGAAATCGTTTGATTTAGGAACCCACGAACATGCAGTCACCTGTATGGTGGTGCATCATCTTCTTGGAAAGTGATGGTTGGTTGAAGGTCATCTAGTTGTGGGGGCACATATTCAGTCAAAAGTTTAAGGTAAATATCTGCAGTAATTGATGTCTTGTTGAAGAAAAATAGACCAATGATTCGACTGCTCATGATCCCACACCAAACATTCAGCTTTGAACTATCTCGGTAAAGTACCCTAGTCAAGTGGGGATGTTCTGATCCCCAAAGTTTCTCATTATGTTTGCTCAATTTCCGTGAAACGAGAAAGGCTGCCTCATCACTAAAACAAACTCGGCTGAGGAACGCTTCATCCTCAGAAATTAGTTCCAGCATGTTAATTGCAAACCTTTTTCCTCTTGGTTTATCATTTGGCTCGATTGCCTGTATGAGTTGCACTTTGTAAGCGTTCAGTTACAACTTCTCGTGTAGAACTTTGTACAGCGTTGAACGTGGTAGCTTAATGTTTGCGAATCTGAATGTAAATGTTTGTGCCTGTGGAAGAATGGCCATGGCGTTAGACGTTTCATCCTAAAGTCAGCGCATGAAACGGAGGCTAGGGACATCCGAAATCTCTTCCTTCTTTTGTACAAGACCTGGCAATGAATAGAATATTAAAAAAAGTTATATTCGTTGTTTAAAAATGTTAAAGGAAAGTTGATGAGATTATTATGCTTTCCAGTAGGTACAATAGTACGTTATGCCACAGAATCACTTCTAAATCGTATTCATATCCGCAAGATCACGTGATTATTTTATTTTATTATGCTTCAAAGAATGCAGTACTAGATATATGTTGTTCCCTTCACTGAATTGGTGTAGAACAGTATTCTAGCGGTAATAATGATGCTGATTTTTGTTGCTTTAATGTTTCTCTTGAGCCTTGTTCTATCGACTTACCTGGTATTTTTATAAGTTCGATATTTTGGAATTCCATTCAGGAATATTAATCAAGGATAGCGTGAGTAATTATTAATAAAAATAAACACTGGTCGGAGAAAGCGTCGCATCAAGGTTAAAATTCTCGCTCCAGGATTCAAACGGAACCTTTTGCAGAGAATTCCAGGCGCAGGAAAACTTTTAACGAAAAGTGCTGGAATCAGTAGTAACACCGAAACTTCAAAAATAACAAACAAGCTTTTATCTTCCAAGTTTGAGACTCAGGAATAAAAATGCCTCGAGGGAACTTGCCCCAGTTAACTCGCGACCTGAATTGACAACGTCAGGACGAAATTAGTTCAGCGATATTAATGTCTGTTGCAGGAAATGTAGTCTGGATTGAACGCGTCAGGTCAGGAATCTATGGCTGACTATATAATTTAATTAAGGGAATCAGATTAAGGTCAGCCCACCTTCTCTCTCTCTCTCTCACACACACACACACACACAAAACAAAATGACAAAATTAGTTCAACAATCGTCTTTGTTGTAGGAAATGTAGTCGAGATCGTACGAGTCAGGTCGGAGATGTATGGCTGACTATAAAATTTAATTAGGAGTATCAGATTAAGTCCAGTCACCCCCCCCCCCCCCACCTCTCTCTCTCTCTCTCTCTCTCTCTCTCTCTCTCTCTCTCTCTCTCTGTAACCAGTTATTCGTTCTTTCGTTCTGGTATATTGTTATAAGATATATTACTTAAGTCCTCCTTTTCTTTACCATTTTTTTATATAATTGTTTTAATTATGCTTACATATTAGAGTATCAACCACTTTGGAAAATGTTCTATTTCGCTCTGGTTAAGTGTTTCATTTCCTTAAGAGTATTCTGACCTGGTACTTTTAAGCAAAAGGATGGTCACTGCCGCATAGTTATGTTAGCACAATAAAGGGTTATATTAGCATAACTAAAATGTCATGGTAGCATAATTTAATGGTTCTGTTAGCATGATGAAAAGGTTATATTAGCATAACTAAAAGGTTATATTAGCAGTGCTAAAAGGTCATGTTATCATAACTAAATAGTTATGTTTGCATAACTGAATTGTTATGTCAGCACAACTAAAGGTTTATAACATTTCTGAAGGTTATGTTAGTATAACTATATGGTTACGTTAATCTGAATGGTTATGTTCGCATAACTAAATTATCATGTCAGGATGCTGAAAGGTTATGTTAGCATAAATGAAAGGTCATGTTAGCTTAACTAAATGGTTATGTCCGCATAATTCAGCGGTTATGTAAACAATTAAATGGTAATATTAGCACAACTAAACAATTCTGCCAGCACAACTAAACGGTTTTGTTAGCATAATTAAAGGATTATCTTAACATAACTGAGGGGTTGCTATCGCAACTAAAAGTTTATGTTTGCATAACCAAATGATTATGTTAGACCCAAAAAGTTATGTAAACATGACTGAAGGGTTATGTAAGCATAAATGATCGGTTAGGTTAGCGCAACGTAAACAGTCATGCCAACATAGCCATAATCAGTGGCGGACTGGGTCCAAAAATGGTGGTTACTGCAATTTAGTTGACATGACAAATACATAAAATATTTGAAAATGCGTAAGTGGAAACACACAAGATAAAGTATTGGAACGTTTATTTTTCACCTAATAAGAGTAAATTACCCAGATGTATGAAAAAGAAATTTTGGATGGTCTTATGTGTAAGGGACCCATATTCAAGGGGCCCACTTGCCATCGGGCAAGCTGGCAACCTAGCAAGTCTTCCACTGGCCATAATAGCTTCTGAACATCAACAAAAATAATCTCACATTGCCTCGACGTGAACCGTAAATCATAGCGGAGAACCCGGTTATTCTTTATAATTATTTCCTCGAACGTTTTATATAAAAACAATCTCGTGTTCAAAACTCATTCGAAGTTTTGGCGGAAGGGAACTCGAAGAAATGAGTCTCGTAAATTCATTGAATTCTTTGGAACTAATCAAAACTTTGTGTTTGCCGGAATCCAGCAAAATTGCCTATGAAACGAAGGTAATAATGTTTATAATGAGGGATGGAGGCTGAGATAAACTTTCATAACAAATATTGCTGTTTCTGTAAGGACACTCACACAAGCTTTGGAAAATGGAAAGGATTAAGACAAAGATCTGGATTATGATAATGTTCTTGGTTTGGTTTATTTACAGTATATAGTAATTATTTTAATTCATTTCTTTCTCACTTATGTGTGTGTACGTGCCTGTGCGATTGTCTGTGGTTATGCACCTATTACAAAATAAATGACGCAGTAATCAGTAAGTAGTTAAAAAGAAAACCAGAGTTCATAAAAAATCAGGCATCTGAGATTTTGTCCAGCTGTGGTTGCACGGCATAATTTTTTTTAGTCTTATTATTACAATATGAAATAATTTTATAAAGGAGTATAATGAAGAGGGAAAGTAAAATAGCTAAGATACAGAAGACATCCATCGTATTTTTTTTAATTCCTTGAAAAACGAAACGCAAAACAAAAGAAAACTATCAAGATAACAAGGAAACTATGCAGCTTCAAGATTAGATTGAACAGGATCTGTAAAGTCATTTTCATGTCACAATAAATTACCAGAGATTTATTATTTCGTTCCGAAACGTTTCAAGTAACACCGCTGCCGCGGTTGAGAGCTCAACTTGAGAGAAAGTATTTCAAATATTTTTCTCAATGTTGCGACTGGATATGTAATTTAAATCGCTACTTAATCGAAAAACGTAGGCTAAATTTAAACTGGTTAAAAAAAAAAGTGAAAAGAGAACTTCCGTTGATCTGCAACAACCGGAGCACTCGGCAATAACTTACAACAGTAGTCATAGACCACCGAAATGACTTTATTTGCTAATATAACTGGTGCGGAATATTTGGCAAAGCTCGTTTGGGATCAGGCATCTCTTAATTCTCTAAGAATCCTTTGGAGCCATTACGGCAAATGCCTCAAAGTATCCAACTGAAGGATTTTTGTAGCCACACAATCCGTTTAGGAGAATGACTATCCATTTGATTTCTACGGTTACAGACAAATACAGGCGAAGGACATTTGGAGATACGTTAGTTGCATAACGTTCTGTATTACTTTCTTTTTCCTGCACCTAATTTTAAATGTCATTCGTTACTTAGGGTACACGGACGGGATGCCGAGTGCATTTATGTCGAAGGACAAGAAGCAGAAGCCAGGAAGCCGAACGGACAGAATGCCGAACAGACATAATGACGAACAGACACAATGCCGAACAGACATTAAGTTGAACGGACAAAATGCCGAATATTGCTAAGATTACGAAAGATAAATATAAGCAAAAATAATAATAGTTAAGATTTTTTTTTCAATGAAGTTTGTCTTTTCATACTATTTAACTGCTTGTTTAATTAATTACCTAGTTTACTAATACTGCTTTGTAGTTATATATTTTTTTGACTATGAAATTTATTTTTGCGAGTTCAACCATGGAATTCACTAAGACAGGACGTGGTGGCCGAAAATTGGTTCATAATGGATATTCATACGTTGTCGATAAAACTGTTAAAGAAATACTGGAGATGTGAGCGACGAAAAGTGTGCAATGGTAGAATTAGAACGATCAGTGATACCGAACATGGACAAGCTTCAGATCATTCACATCCTCCCGACGGTGCTCATAATACCATTTTAAAAGCTTTGGATAAAATGAAGACTACAGCAGAACAAACAGAAGAGGTGTAATAAATAATTCTTGGAAAACTGCCGCTCAGCATTGCTGGTTCTATTCCTAAAAGAGAAACACTTGCAAGAATGGTAAGGCGAGCAAGAAAGAATGAAGAAAGTGGAGACTTGGACATGACAACCAGTGGCGAGAATTTTCGTCTTTATGAAACCACCTCTGTTACAATTTTATCGACTGAAAATAACTTGGAATTATTATCTAAAAAACAAGCGTGGTTTGCCGATGGCACATTTGACTCCACTCCTTTAAGCAAACAGCAGCTTTATACCATACATGCCGTTGTTTTAAAAAGTAAAACCTTGCCATTGGTGTATTGTATTGCCAGTAACAAAGAAGAAAAAACATATGACGAAATGTTTGGATTTTTATAAAGCAGATGTATTCAGGAGCCTGATTCAATAACTGTTGATTTCGAAAGAGCAACAATAAATAGCATTAAAAAGAACTTTCCTAATACATCTATATCAAGTTGTTTCTTTTATTTCGGCCAATGTTTATAGCGGAATATCCAGTCTTGTGGTCTACAGCAGTGGTATGTTGAACCCATTAATGCTATTTTCATCAAGCAGCTACAAGCACTTGCTTTCGTCCCACCTGCAGATGTACATGATTTATTTGACGAATTTGTGAATTCCTTAGATGCTGAAACTGATGAATTACTAAGTGATTTTTTTGGTTTCCACTTTCGAAAGTACGTGGTTAGGATAATCCAGCGAGGTCTAAGGAGGAAACCATTGTTTGATGTTGATTTGTGGTCTGTTCACACTAGAGTTAATGATAATTTACCGAGAACAAACAATTCCCTTGAAGGCTGGCATCAGGCTTTTAAAAAGAGAATTAATGTAACCCATCCAACACTCCCCAAATTACTAAAGGTTATCAGAAATGAACAAACATGTAATGAAATTCTAATTGAGCAGGCTTCTGCAGGGATTGATATATCACGACCTAACAAGAAATACGATGCCATTAACGATAGAATAAAATCCATATTTTGTTCTTTTGATACGGACGAAAGATTAGCCTTTCTACGATCTCTGGCTCACAATCTTTAAATATTTTACTTTTAAAAACACTATCGAGATAAAATAATTATCAAGCATTTTACTTTTATTTTGCTCCTTTTGTCTTTTATATGTGTTCTGAAATTTTCAAAACAAAGAAAAACACTTCTTATCGATTTTCTAACGACTGAAGAAAAAAAAACTATTACTGTTTTTTTCTTATAGTCAAACTTCAATAAAGAAAAAAATATATAACTACAAAGCAGTATTAGTAAACTAGGTAATTGTTAATTAAACAAGCAGTTAAATAGTAATTATCGAATTAGTGAAAAGTTATCTATATCTCTCAGCAAATGTTATCAACCTATTATTATTTTTGCTTATATTTATCTTTCGTAATCTTAGCAATTTTCGGCATTTTGTCCGTTCGACTTAATGTCTGTTCGGCATTGTGTCTGTTCGGCATTATGTCTGTTCGGCTTTCTGTCCGTTCGGCTTCCTGGCTTCTGCTTCTTGTCCTTCGACAAAAATGCATTCGGCATCCCGTCCGTGCACGATTGTTAGAGCTTTGGCTGTTAATTATTACGATATATTTTGGGTAATTCTTTTTAATAAAACTAAATGGAGATGGGTATTGGCTAGAAGTATTTAGGCTTGGTATTTGTATCCTGTTTCAATTAAAATTTTTTGAGATTCTTCTAAGTCATTTTTAGTTTTTGCATTATTAGAACTACTATAAGATTCAGGGCCTCTGTAACACGGTTTTTTGGATTTTGCTCCTTATCAAAGCATCGGATGTAGCTGAAAGTTGACATATGTATATTTTACTACCACACACAAATTTTGTCAGCATTATCAATAACCTAAACCCGTTAGTTTTAATCTTTATAGAGTAAAAATGATCTAGCCGACGCCATGGCCAATGATTGCGAGCCAAGAGTCGAAAAACATTCATTACGTAAACAAAGTAAACATCGTTTTACGAAATGTTGCCCCGCCCATCCACCAGACAAACCCATTCACCTTATTCCATCGGCTCTGAAACCCATAGTAGTCAAGAATGGCTAACAGGATTTGGAATTGTCCCCGTGGTTGCAAAATTGCATTTGTCTTACGACTTGCAACTTTATACAGTCAAGAGAAAGCCCGTGGCCATACTTACTATAGCCTGAATAGGTAATTATTCAGTTTCTAGTTTAAATCCAATGTTTATGGTCTGATTTGTATTTAGCGTAACGTGATTATAATACTTGTAATGTCATTCAGTATTTTGAACATTTTCATTAACTATTCACTATGCCACCAAGAGAGAGAGAAAGAGAGAGATTGTATGTATTCTTATATGTGCTAAAATCTCCAGCAGAACAACGGATCATCCGATATAATTTTTTTACTTCTTCTTTAGTCTGTACGACCATGTTGGATATAAAGACTTTATGAATGGCGGAACGATACATAGATGTGGTTGGGGTATCTGTGCTAGCGTAGTAATACTACTGTAGCAGTAGTGCCGCAAATTAGTAATAGCAGCAATATACATGAATTAAACGTTTAGGCCAACTGCTGGGATCCTTGAGGATCATTTAGTACTTCTTACAACTACTCGAGAAATGAGTTTTTATAGCCAGAAGTTAGATTTTCTAATACAACAATGTCCATGATAGTCTTCAGTGTTATCCTGAATTACAACGAGGCCAAAGTGGGTGGAGCCTCATGAAGTCATCATTCTGACGATAATTATTGGTGAAGGTTTAAAGCCAAAATACGGTAACGGCTATTTTTTTTTTTTTTTTTTTTTTTTTAGTAAATAGGTAGATAGCTGATAAATACAAATTGATTGACATTGGATATAGCAGTTATCAAATCAAGCTTGTCTACTATGTCTTTGAAAATTACCAACTATTCCCTACATCTTGTCAATCTGATTGTGACCTATAAAGTAGATTATAATTTCTTAGGATACTTATTTTGAGAGTTAGACTAATAATCGAAGTGTTTTTGTATTTATTAACATATTTTGTTGGTTTGTTCATTGTGACAGTTATCAGTGGAGAGGATTCAGAGTTCATAAAGGTGTACTGCTTTGCTTGTATTTAAATTTTTGTCATTGTTGCCAGAGGTATAGCCTTCGTTACGTATAGCCAATCATCCATCGAGGAAGATGGAAGAAATCCTGTCATAAGTTACGTAACGAGTGCGTTCGAAACCTTATCTCTGAGTAAGTTGGCCAGTCTTCAAAAAAAGTAACTTTTACATTATAAGTACCAAATTTATTCAACCTACGTAATGCAGAATACAGTCAAAATTTATGTGTAGACGTTATATCTATGAAATGCATAGATAAAAAGTTATTGCCAAAAAACCGTGTTACAG
>NC_061109.1:72261110-72266110 GCF_015104395.2 Macrobrachium nipponense
ATCTTGGGAAAGTTGATTTCATTCTAGTAGGTCGGCGTTCGTGCTTGGTAGAGGAAGACGCTATAAACAGCAGAATATAACGTCTTTGGTTCGTTATAAGCGGCAGGCTCTCTCTCTCTCTCTTTCTCTCTCTCTCTCTCTCTCCTAAACGAGGCGCCCAGCGACCTGCTATAGACTCCAGCAAAACATGTCGTCAACACACTTCGGCAACTTATCACATACGAATCACCAACACGCTAATATAAGTCAACGACTTATTGTAAACCCTTGATACGATTATCCAGCATTTGCAATAGTTTTGTTCTTAACTTTCGGTCGTTGACTTGTTTCCAACTTTTTTTGCCATGCATGTGATAAGTCTCCGACATGTTTATGATATGTTATTGCAGTGTGGCTGCGACCTTATAAGAATCACCACTAGTCACCAAATAGCTCTTTAATATTGACTGTCAGTTCTAGGACATATTTTGCGCTGCGATCGGTTGTCCAGCTTGATGCGCTAATAACATGGAATGACTAGACAGTCATGAATGATATTTTTTAGTTGGTTCGTGACTAGGCTTTTCGATGTCCCCAATTTCAAAGCATCCTTGAAGATGTTTGTAACGTACAGTCAGTGAAAATGCATGGAGATGAATACTAATAAAATTGTATACCGGTTTTTTTTTTTTTTTTTTTTTTGGCGGGGGGGGGGGGGGGGGCAGAATTTATAGTTGAAAGGTAAGAAGAGTATGCCTACATTTGATTATACATTGAAATTTAACAACACAGGTCAAGTGCATATAGTCTCTGTTCTTTCTTTCCATAATTTATTGATAGACGAACATAGTAATTTGTATTGTGTAAGAGCGATGAAGGGTGTTGGATGAGAGAGAGAAATCATCATTAATTATTCTAATTAAAATTAAGTTCATATATTTATTATTGTAATTCCGTACATAAATTTCATTAAGAGCAAACGAAACCATCAAGTTGATCAAGCATATCAAGACATGTTTTCCTATTGCATATCTTTTTCTTAATAGATGCGAAAAATAGGTCGGTGATGAAAAAAAGTAGATAAATAATCATATCTCTCATACATATCTGTCAATTTACTGTCATCTCTTTGCTTTACGTGAACATTGCATTGCAGACGCTGAATGCAAAAGATTTTCCTCTTATCTCGGCAGCATATCTGAGTAATGCTTTTCGAACCTTGTCTTGTGTTTGAGTACTGATTCTCCTTCCTCCTATTTGTATGCATCAAACTTTTGCGTGACGATTCTCTGATTTTCAGTGCACGTGGCCACGTGCCATCACAGTGTTTTTTCTCTTGATTTTGGGTCAAATAATTCACATGTTCATTCTTCTTTTTCTTGGTCAAACAGCGTTCGCAAATTTCTTCATTATCCAAGGTCAACAGCTCAGTCATTTTCCTTCTTTCTTCAAAGTCAAACAAAGGGTTTTTAATTATTTTGTTTACTTTCTCCCGTCTTTCGTTCTGGCGAGAGTTCCGCTTAAAACTCTCGAAGGTTTACAAAGGAACAGAAGTGGTTGTGTAGACACTCCATTTCAATGAAACAAGTATTTGTCAACATTTTTCCTATTCAGGCTTTGGTGTACTGGGTTTTGTTGATATACATGTTATTTCATTGAATTATTCTTTCCATGGGCATGTGTTTTATTTTCTCTTATAGCTGACTATAAATGCTAAACGTCGAATCATAGAATTTAAGACATTTTTGAAAAGTAAATTTTCACTCAGAAATTGATTTTCCATACAGATATCAAGGTAGAAAAGAAGATACCTTTCATTGAGTTGAATGATTTTCAATGAACTTTATAACTTCATTAATTAAGAGAGTTTTGAAATCGATAAATGCCATATAATGGAGCTTTTAGTTTTTTTTCATATAGCTTCTTTGTCTTTAAATAGTTAACGGAGACTATAATTCAACGAACAAGGGGTTGGAAAGGGAATAGTAAATAAATCTGTCAGTAATTAATGAAACTTATGTGCTGTATTAAATATGCTGTATTTCATATTCATCCGTATGTATGAATATATACAGGTGTATGAACTTTTAGGTGTGAGCATCTTGTGAGCATCTTACACGCTCACAACACACACAGACCCCCACACATTACACACACACATATATATATATGTATATATACATACATACATACATACAATACTATATATATATATATATTATATATATATAATATATATATATAATTATATAATTATATATATATATATATCTATATATATATGTATATATACATACACATACATACATACATATATATATATATATATATATATATATATATATATATATATATATATTAATTATATATATATAGTATAGGAGTGTGTGTCAGTGCGTGCATGCCGGTAGGACTTAAAGGAAATCTTTTAAAAAATCATTTAGGAAACCAGACAGACAGACAAAAAAGTGTTAATACAAAGTGATTTATAAGATGAAAACCCTTTCGAAACTTTATTAAAACGTCCATTGTTAATATTAGGAAAATCTTAACAAGAATACAGAGAGGGAGAGAGAGAGAGAGCTTTAAAGGCCGTAAACACGATACGAAGTAACCAGTTGAAGACCAATATATCTTTACTATAGAAATAGTTCGCTCCGGAGACTGCATGATAGCTGATTCAACAAGAGAATGTAAATGTCATTTTCCCTGATGTGCAAAGGACGAAGCACCAGTGCAACGGACTCATTGCAACAGACAGATAGCAAAATAGGGAAAAATATTATGATGAAACCGTCAGGCGCCATTTCTCTTGGGCACCCGGAAACAGATCAATAAAATGCGAACATTTCAGCAAAAGACATTTTACAAAAGATAAAGAGAGAGATTTAGAAAGTCGTAAAAATGTGAAATTTATTAAGAAGGCTTTGCAAATTTGTTCTCTTTTGTTCGTTGATGCAAGGTTGCTGGGTTTAGTATTTCAATTACTACATATAATATATATAATATATATCTAATATATCTATATATATATATATTTTATAAATATATATCTATATATAATATATTGACAGATATATACTATATAGTATATATTAATATATATAATATATATATATATAGTATATTCCGTGAAATACTATTGGCGAGATGGAAATGAAAAATAGATTGAAGAAATGAATGAAGCATTTTCCAACAATGAGCATTAGTTATCATTTTCTTTTATTAAACGATTGTGGAATTCTAAAGTAAATGCTTGAATACTGAAGTAAAATATCTTTATATTAGAAAATTTAAAGACATTTTATCACTAATATGGGTGAGACAACTAATATAAGAGCAAAGGCAAATAAGAATTTTGAGTAAGCAAGTAACTTTTATTAGGTGCTCCTTGATAAAATATGAACGTTGAGTATACGTTCTGAATGAAAGAAGATCCAAGATCTTAAGCCATTTAGATTTAAGGGATGAAGGAAGGGTGGCAGAATTACTGAGGGTATAACATACAGTGGGTGAACAACCCTGTGTGCGTGCATTTGTGCACACTTGCATTTACCTGAATGAACAGGTCTTTCGTATGTTGATCAGCTCAAGTATCCTAGACTGAAGCAAAATTGCTTATAAATACTTCCTGGCTTAATGTTCTTAAGTAAATTTAATTTAATGTGAATCATATTTTCAATTGCCAGGGTATTACTTTATTCACAATAAATTATTGTTTTCGCACTCCGTGGGAAAAGAAGGTCAACGTCACAAATGTTTGCTGTGATTAGAAAAACCTTAATTCATTTTATGCCGCATCCCTTTGGAAATATTTCCGTTTCCCTAATAACAGAAACAGGTAATGAAATGTTATAATACAATTAAATGGATCTGATTAATATCAGGCTTAATTAGCCATACCGAAAATTACTTCATATTTTAACGACTACACATTATGTTTTTACCATAATAGGTTATATTAATTATCCAAAGAACATTTCACTTTAATGTCCTCGTTGTGTTATTGATCCCTCCGGTTATCTTGACTTGATCGGTTACCTGGATGCTGACTTACAGGCTTCGGCCAAGGTGCTTGTTACAGGTATTGGGGTTTTGACTTACTGAGAAGTTGAATAGTGATTTCCTTTTAAACTAAAAAAAAAAAAAAAAAAAAAAAAAAAACACTGACGAGGGAGCAATGCACTCTCAAACTCTGTGTACTTTTGATTGTAATTGGTCTTCAATTTGTGGTTATTTTCCTGTCTACCTGGGCTTGTCAAGTTGGTCCCATGCTATTGCTTGGAATAATCCCTTTTAAATCGCATTATGTTAGACTTTAAAATCGTTGTATCTGACTGTCTGATATATTCATGTTCTTTTTTTTTTTACCGAGGGAAGAAAATCTTGGAGAACATTGCTAACAGTCTAACCGCTATTTTCAGTAGCGTGAGACCGTCTAGATTCCAGGAGTGTACTAATTACTCATTTGCATCGTTCAAGGGAATATTTCGGAAAGGATATGTTACGAGGAGTGGTAATTCTGGTGGATTCCAAAAAGCTAAATGATCTGTCCGCCACTTACGTGTGAGCAGGAAACGTCATATATTAATACGTGTGAATGAGCGAGTGTTGTGAATACCACATACCTGCAGATAAAAAATACTTCAGGATCTTTCAGTTTATAGTTCAGTTTTATCCAGGTCATTCCTTTTAAGCTCTTGACATAACATAAAGCGAGTATGATTTTCACCCTTACTAAAAGAGATCCTTATCTCTGAACCACCCACTTCCTCTGGCATCTAATTTTAGGCCGTAACCTTTCACCCGGCTATCTCTCTTTCTTTATCAAATAAACGCAAGCGATCCCCGATTCTCTCTCTCTCTCTCTCTCTCTCTCTCTCTCTCTCTCTCTCTCTCTAAGACAAATTAGAATTGTTTTATACACTTTTCGCAGGTAATATATATTGTCACCATTTTCACTTTCACCGGGCAATTCTCTCTCTCTCTCTCTCTCTCTCTCTCTCTCTCTCTCTCTCTCT
>NC_061109.1:72273610-72316110 GCF_015104395.2 Macrobrachium nipponense
TTACAGCTACTATTTCAGAAAACGATGCATAAACTATAAAGAAATTTTCTCATTCTCTTAACAAGCTAATGAACACTCGTCCAGCCACCCCACCTTTCATTTCCTCTTTCTAGATCACCAAACAGCACAGTGTCCTGTCGATTATTTGTTTCTTTCCCCTTTACCACATGACTTTGGAATTGCAAGGGTACAGTGATTAAGACGGCTTCACGAAGAAAGGCCTGAGATTTTGTAATTTGGGTGAGGAGGTGCAATGTCCAGCACCTTCACCTTATAACCGGAGGGCTAACCTTTAAGGGAAAAGGGTTTTGTTGATATATATATATATATATATATAAATATATATATATATATATATAAAATATCTATATTAGGTGGGTGTGGGCTGTGTGTGTGTGTGTGTGTGTGTGTGTTGTTTATATAAGAAGAGGAATTAATAATATATTTAAGACATCATTGTAAGGTGATGTGCTATGATATTTCTTTGAATGTAGGGGACATCAGTTTAGCTTCTCCTTGGAGACAGTGCCCGAAGTGACAAGCTTAGGAAATGCTGATATATCTTTCTGGGGTGGCGCGATGTCAAAGTTGCAACCTGTGCAGATCAGTGCCACGTCCTGTCTCCTTGCACGGGCGGTTGCAGAGGTGCCTTCTGAAACTGGTTAGAGGCAGTATCTGGGCGTGAACAGTGTGTGTGAGTTCATACGTGTGTGCGAGCTTCGTCCCTACATAATGAGTTAGTAAGATTACCAAGGTGGGAGATCGCTACAGAATCGGCAGAGCCAAGATGGCCTCTGCAAAAGTATTTTTGGTGAAGTGTGTGAATACTGCGCTGAATGGGTAAGCATACTTATTCTTTAGCCAAAGGTGTGGCTTGATTGTATTTGGAATATTTATTTCAAAGATGTATTTCCTTTGATCTTTTGATTTGATTTATGATCTTTGCTTATCGATATGTTCTGTCATTTTATAGGCGGTTCTGAGACAAAGGGGAACTGAACATGGTGACTTAATTGATATGGGAACTTAACTCATTTTTCGTGGTGTTACTAGACTATGACTATGCCCAGTTTTGTGACTAAGATAATGTTGATTATTTTAGGAGAAATATGGAGTGGGAAATCTGAATTCAATCTTTCATTTAATCATTTTGTAAAGAACCTGAGTTATTTAGTTTATGCCTTGCTCTTAAATAAATGTTCTTTTGTAAGTTCACGAGTCTGATTTGATTGCCTTAGGTAATGGGGGGGGGGGGGGGGGGGGGGGGGGGAAGTTTTAAGAGAGAGAGAGAGTGAGAGAGAGAAAGAGTGTGTGGGGTGTTGGTGTTGGAGAGGGGTGAAAGAAAATGGATGTTGCCAGTGCCTTAGACGCACGGTTCATTGCTTACCTTTTAAGATAGAAGTACCAAGATTAGGATCTCAGTCAAAGTTGGTGACAGCGGTGTAGGGACCATTGTTACACCTTTTGTGAGATTAATGGCAGCTTAAAGAGTTTTGAGAGATTGGTTGTGGAAATGGGCTAAGATTTCATATGCTAGGTGACAGAGGATAGGAATTTTTGAGCCGTCGTTGTGGTGCTGGGAGGGAAAAATTAAATTAGGATCAGCATTTTTGTCTGTCGCGAGACACGCTGCAAGCTATGGGTCACTCAGTTGGGTCTTGTGAGTTCGCGTTTGCCAAAGTGCTCTCTTGCTCGAGTGACAGGTCGTTCTTACACACGCAAGTATGTATGTATTAGCGTGTTTTTACTTACGCAAGTCGGTGATATGGTGTTTTTTCATTGACGGTGTGAGTGTTACATTTTTTTTAGGCCCTTGTGTTTTTTCTCTCTTTCTAACTTTGTGTGTGAATCATTTTTGGAGTTAAAGAGGCAGTTCAGATTACTATAATTTTTCCACATAGGAGCAGAACGTGATGAGTATTTTTTTAGCACATTTTTAAAGGCAACGCATTTTTTCTTCTTTTTTTAATACATACGTGTGCATATAAAGGTTTCATACGTGCAACTCAATTCTCGAGGTGCTTAGATTGCATTTTTTAGGCTCTTGGAGACAGTTTCTTTCAGGAATACACACTCAGCGCAATTTTTGCTGAGCAACCAGTTAAGTGCAATCCATGGGGTAGTGCCTGAAGGGAGGGTGAATTTTTTTTCTTTGTACCCGGGTTAGGGGGCTTGGCCTTGACGACATAGTTCAATGCCATGTCCTTGAATTGAGGAATTCAGCTGATAGCCACTTAGAGATGGTTTCTTTAAGAACGATTTTTGTTCTTTCTTTTGAGTAAAGAGAAAATTAAATGAATGTGGTGCTAGTTTTCCTAGCGCTTTGGAGAATGCCTTCACGCAATGGTAGAAGGCGTGATTAGAACTAGGGGATACGGAGATTACTTGCTAATGGTGATGTGTTTGGTGATGCTACTGGTGATGTGTCTGGTGAATGTGATGATGATACTGGTGAGTGGTAATATTAAAGCCCATACTGGTGATACGGGAGATATTTACGGAGAATTATTACGGAGAATTATTACGGGGAATTATTTACGGGAAATATTTTACAGAGATATTTACGGGGATTATATTGGAGTTCACGGTGGTAATAATTTTGGCGAATATGACAATGATACTATGGGTGGTGAGATTGGTGATATTGGTGATACGAATAACCTCAATTGGGGTAGATGTAATGAGAACTAAGGGTGGTGATGTTTATGGGTTGTGAATGGGGAGGTACTAACCACAAATATATAATGGTGTTTTATCGGAGGATATTGTGTTAACGCCCAGTTCAAGACTATGGTAAAAGTCAAATTGATTAAACCTACCATTCTTCTTTTGCCCGGGTGTTTTTTTTGGTTTTCTGTGATAGCAGTAGAGTTTTCTTTCTTTTTTTTATGGGTTCAGGAGATAATTGCTTGAAGTCTACGTGAGTCACAGATGTTACAAGTGTCATGGGAACTGTCAACAGTGCCAATGGTTTTTCTTTTCCCCTTTTTGGACGTTAGCCATCGCTGACGTAAGTGTTTTTTATCATGGGCGAATTTGAATTTATTTTTCTCTCAGAACAGTTTGTTGAGATTTTTTGATATCTCAGTTCGTAACTTGGAATCGTTGTTCGGGAATGCGTTTATAATTTCAGCAGTTTGATGCTGCAAGAGCTTTAGGGGAGGATTTTTGCATTTTTGAATGTGTACATAATGGCACTACATTTTTTTTCTGGATATTTGTGTTCCAGAAATTGTTAGCCTCTTGCACAATACTTTTGTTGTGTTAGTGGCAACTTTGCCAGAGATAGGAAACTAGATTAAGTTTCTGGTGGCTTGTGCCATAGTGAATATGGGGAAGCCTTTGCTTAGACACTTTGGATTTGTGGTTTTGTTGTAATGAGTTATGGCACACTGATGATCTTTTCTAGAATTCCTCGGCAATTTTTAGCCAAGTTTTGCCCTTTTCAGCAGTTATGCTAAACAGAGTCTATAGTTTTTTACAGTAACATTGAGCTCCTTAGAGAGGCTTTTCGAGGTTATTTTACTGGAGAATTGGAGATATAACATTTTGGCCTTGTGATATTTTGTTCAGTTGGAGATAGTCCAGAGTTTAGGCTTATGGTGGTAAGAGCTATGTTTAGTTCAATTAATTTTGCAGTTATTTTGGTGCAAATGGAAACCCTTGTGAAAGGAGATATGTGGCAATATTTTTGAGTGTATCAGCTAGATGCTTTGAGTGCATTTTTCGGGGACAGTTTCTTTTTTGATTATCCTGCTTGGAGTGTAATGATATTTTTGGTACTTGGTTTTTATTTCACATGTGGTTATTGGTGAAATGAAGGCGAATATTTTTTATCGCCGGAGTGGTATTATTATCAATATGGTGATAAGTGGGTGGGGTTTTTTATATTATTACTGAAGATTTTTTTTCTTGGAGGGCTGAGTTTTTTTGTGTGTGGCATTAATCTTTGTTGGTGAATTTTTTGAGGTTATGATTTTTGGAGCTGAATTTCTGAGGTTTTACGAGCCAAAGAGGGGGTATTGTGGTTTCTTTGGTGTGGTGGCTCTTAAGGGGCAGGTGGCATTACTGCATTGCAGTCTTATGAGTCTCTATGGAGGTGTTGTATTCTTATATTTACCAGTGGTTATTTTGGCGGCATATAATTACTGAATTGCAGTTTACTGTGGTTTATATCCCGAATAGGTGATGCTTTGTTTTATATAATTGAGTAATATCATGTGGGAGTTGTCTTTGAAGACAATTTTTGGGCACCTTGGTGATATCCTGGAGATAATTTTGTGAAATGTGGTTATAAAATGTCAGTATAGAAATTTTGGGGCTTTTGGAGAATAATGATTAGTATAGAATATTTGGAGAATAATGGTGTTAGTATAGAATATTTGGAGAATAATGGTTTCTGGTGTTGCAAGTCTGACTAGACAAATCTATAGTGCTGTTCAAAGCACCTGATAATGCTGTGATGAGTCCAGTTGCTGACTTTTTTTCCTTTGGAGTTGATTACTCGGAGATTTGCACTATTTTCGGATATGCACTATGTAAGAGGGTTGTTTCTGGTCGTCTCTGATCAATGAGATATGTTGCGGTAGCAAATTCTGTAATGGTACATATTGCATTTATGGGGAAAATGTTGGATTATATATATTATATATATTATGAGCGTTCTGTGATGGGGAAAGTTCACTTATTATTGTTGTTATTATTATTTTTTCTTTTTTTTTCTTTTCCTACGAGATTTGTCGTAATTAGGGTTGCATTTCTATTTTAGACAGTAGATATAATTTGTTGGGGTATGTGAGTTAGATAGAAGGGTGTTTGACATTATATTTCATGGAGGTTAATTATATTAACAGTAAAAGGGTTTTTGCTGTTAGGCATTATGGGTTCTTGCTGATTTTGTGGGTTACTGAAATATCAGAGCTTGAGAGAACATTTTTGGTGATAATTTGGGGCAGGGTTTGTTACGATTTTTTTTTCTTGCAATTACTGAACTACCAATCCAATTTATTCGGTGGTTGTTTTCACTTAAATGAATGAATATTGCATTAGATGTTTGCCCAGTAAGGATAAAGCCAGCATAAACATTCTGTAAAAACTGGGCAAACATCTAATGCAATATTCATTCATTTAAGTGAAAACAAACACCAAATAAATTGGATTGATAGTTCAGTAATTGCAAGTTCAAAAGAAGTCTTATCACGAAATCTTTTAGAATCTGCTTTAATACAACTTACTTCTCATTGTAATTTAAATATTAGTCGTGGCCTTTTTCATTTAGACCCTTTTATTTGTGACATGTTTAAGAATGACCTCAAAAATATAATTACAGACTTAAATTAAAAATTAGTTGCCTTAGAGATATATTCGTTGTATATGTATGTTTAATATGCATTGTGAATATGTATTGTGAATATGTTTTTGTTTACCAAAGTTCTGAATAGCTGTCCCCTATGATAATCCTTTAATTGTCGTGTCCTTGTGTCTGAGCAGATTGTCTTAAACTTTTAATTGTACCCAGGTTTTTGCTTGTTTGGGAAGGTTACTCATCTTTCAGGTGTGTCGGATTCTAGCTACTATTCTCATTATAATCCCTATATGTCAGTTATACGACCTTTCATGTATCGTCATTTCCTCATGAAAGTCAGTTCATCTGCTAAGTATAGGACGTTTGAACGTTCAAAAGATCTCGCAGATACTCCGTTGTTTATTTTTCCTCGTGGCATATACCTTTATATGTATATATATATATATATATATATATATATATATATATATATATATATATATATATATATATATATATATATATATATATATATATATATATACGTATATATATATATATATATATATATATATACATATATATATGTGTGTATGTATGTATTCGATAAATTAAAGAACTACAACAAATGGTTAATACAGAGTTAAACAAAGGGGACTAAGGAAACTGGGTCAAGTGATAATAAAACAATGGGAACTCTATCGAGCTACAGTTATTTGCCATAATTTACAGTTGACAAATGTTGTGCTCCAGAATTTCAGTCATTTCGAATATAAATATATTTCACTGTTAAACTGAATGGCATTGCAAATTAAATCTGTATCGTCATTTTCGTATTTGCATTCCATCTGAAAGTAAACGATAAATGTAAATGTTTTTTATTGGTGCATGTTATGCTCATAAAACCAGGGGCATTGAACCTTTGTCCACTGGCCTATTTGATTCTTCTGTTCAAATATCCCCTGCAACTTTTTTAAATCTATGTCAAATAAAAAAAATATTTTATATCATATTGTTTCTGCAATACATCACAATTTATAATGACCTTTGGGATGACATTCCTTGGAACATTGAAATACCGCTATACTTGTTATATTTACCAATAATAGAAAAAAAAAAGTATAAAAACATGTACATACACTAACTCACTCATTCATTAAGGGAATCCTGTATATATATATATATATATATATATATATATATATATATATAATATATACGTATATATATATATATATATATATAGGTATATATATATATATACATATATATATATATATATATATATATATATATATATATATATATCATATATATATATATATATATATATAGATATATATACCGAGATCCTAATCTCGGTACTTCTATCTTAAAATGTAGCAAGGAACCGTGCGTCTAAGGCACTGGCAACATCCGTTTTCTCTTACCCCTCTCCAACACCAACACCCCCACCTCTCTCTCTCTCTCTCAGCAGCTACAACCAATCAGCGCCCAGCCACCCCAGGGACTCCCCGTGATCCACTACAACAGCCGGGGAGGACAATCAGAGTTAAACAATATATAGTCACGATCGGTCTTCCCCTTACATATACCACTGTACTACCATGCTTTCCTCGGTCGTTGAAGGAATGACTAAAACGATACGTGAGCTGGAGAACATATTTAGGCAATCATTCGGTATTTATTTTTTTTTTTTTTTTATTTTTTTTTTTGAGAAGACTTCTTGCCACCTCAGGAAAATCATATTTAGCCTGCCCCTGGCAGACAAGTTAGAAATATTTGAAATACCTTACAGATGATTAGCTTGTTTATTCAGGTGGCAGTACATGACTAGAATGTATGCAGAGTTGCCTATTTGCATTCCCTCAACGTGCAGTAAAAAGATTGTGTTGGCCAGTAATGACTTACAATAATAAAATGTTTGCACAAAATCAAAAGGTTTGATAATGATTAATTATATTCATAACGTCAAAAATTGTTAAGGGACTTACTTATAATACTGACATAATATAGTCAAAATTATGAAACGGGAAAAAGCAGGAATAATTTAATAAATCTGAATTCTGTCAATACTGTTGAATATTTTAAAGAATGTTTATATATACACACATACATACATACATGCATAAACATATGTGTGGTTGTGCGCGTGTATATAGTTTATATTATTATATATAATATATATATATATATATATATATATATATATATATATATATATATATATACATAAAACTATATTATAATATATAGATATATATATATATATATATATATATATATAATATATATATATAAATATACACGTGCGCAACCACACATGTGTTTATGTATGTATTGTATTGTATTGTTTATTTGTATTTTGGGTATTTGTCTGTATGTAGTATGTATTTATGTAGTTATGATGTTATGTATGTATGTATGATAGTATGTATGTACGTATGTATGTATGTATGTGTATATATATATATAAACATTCTTTTAAATATTCAACAGTATTGACAGAATTCAGAATTACTAATTTATTCCTGCTTTTTCCCATTTCATAATTTTGAATATATTATCTCAGTATTATAAGTAGGTCCCTTAAATATTTTTGACGTTATGAATATAATTAGTCATTCTTAAACCTTTTGATTTTGTGCAAGAATTTTGCTATTGTAAGTCATTACTGGCCAACACAATCTTTTTACTACACGTTGAGGGAATGAAAATAGGCAACTCTTGCATACTTTCTAGCCATGTTCTCCCCACCTGTATATTCAAACTAATCATCAGGTGAGTAAGCAGGTAATAAGAGCTTGTCTTGTCTGGTACTATAGAGAGAGAGAGAGAGAGAGAGAGAGAGAGAGAGAGAGAGAGAGAGAGAGAGAGAGAGAGAATCCCCCTGAGAGGGAGGGAGAGAGAGATTTTATAAGTGTTAACGTATTCAACTTAAAATATGCATCAGAGAATCCATCCAATAGGTAATAGATCATAAATCAACTTTCTATTTCACGTCAGTTAAGCTTCTGTAAGGTATTGCAGATATTTCTAACTTGTCTGCCAGGGGAGGGCTAAATATGATTTTCCTGGGGTGGCAAGAAGTCTTCTAAAAAAAAAAATAAATAAATAAATAAATAAATAAATAAATAGATAAAATGAAATACCGAATGATTGCCTAAACATGTTCTCCAGCTCACGTATCGTCTTAGGCATTCCTTCAACGACCGAGGAAAGCATGGTAGTACAGTTGTATATGTAGGGGGAAGACCGGTTGTGACTATATATTGTTTAATTCTGATTGGTTAACGAGATTGGTGGTTGTCCTCCCCGGCTGTTGTACTGGATCACTGGGAGTCCCTGGGGTGGCTGTTAATGTTATTTCTCGCTCGCTGATTGGTTGTAGCTACTGTGGAGATCGTTCCCTACTGCTCGGTTGAAATAATCAAGGTTCTCTTTCGTAATGCTGGAATCTGGAGAGCGATGTGATTCGTATTTGAGCCGAAGCCAGGTCTCTGCGTAAGGGCAGAAAGCAGAAAGATTTAGTTGCTGCCGAACTTCTCAGTTCCAGAGGTCCTTTATTCCTCACACCGTTGGAACTTCAGAAGTTCAAGCGAAGGTGCAATAAATTTGCTATCCTAATTATATTCTCCTCGCATTTTAATTATTTTTATCCATTTGTTAATTTATTATTATTATTCTTTTTTATAAGTTGGGTCTCTTCTTTCTGTATTTCCCTTTACCTCATCCTAATTCTTTCTAATGAACACAGTATTCTTTGGAAGCTTGAACTTCAAGTAAACGGCCCTTTATGCTTGTTCCATATATATAGCTTTCTTCTGAATAAATGATAATAATAATAATATCTTCATTATTATTATTATTATATGATTAATATTAATTATTATATATTATTATTATATATTATTATTATTTATTATTATTATTATTATCATTATTAAATATGGACTTCTCACATCATTTTACTTGCAAGTGTAAAGTTTCTAAAATCATGTCTCAATTTTCGCTAAATAAAAAGTTTCTTAGTTAATGCACTTGTGGATTAAGCAGAAGAAAGACTTAATATTATTTGGATCCGTCGGTCAGATAGTTTTCCTTCCAAACTAAATCTTACATATAGTATCATTCTCAGTTAGCTAACATTTTAAAGTTAATGAATAAATTTAACGTCGATAGGAGCGAGAATTGCTTTCCTTTGTCGTCGTATTTTCTAACTTTTAATTCACCGTGTGGTAAGTAACATTTATGAATTGAAATATTCAAAATTTATTTTCATATTACGCCTTACTGGGAACTGTAACAATGTAATATTTATTGCTTGATTAATTGGTTGATTGATTAATCAATTCATTGATTTATTTATGTATATCCATTTGTGTATTTCTTTATATCCCTAAATAATTGATTTATTGATTTAATTAGTTTTTATTTAATTAATTTATTACTTTACGTATTTACATATTCATTATTTACTCATGTCTTTATTTATTTATTTATTCATTTATATTCTTATTTACTCATTTATTTATTTATTTAGTTACCAATTGATTTTCAATTCTATTTAACATCCTCCTTGGACTCATTCGCTGAATCAAACTGATTCAAGAAGCGGTAAGAGCTTTAGGAGCGAAACAGTATATGCCATCCAAACTCTTCACTTGCTTGAACTCTCCTAAACATTTCCAGGAAATTAGATTTTATTGGAGTTTTGCATAAATGCAGAAAGGAAAGTCATTCCTCTAATTGGGATTTCATTGCATAATTCCATGAATTTAGTTTTTGACGTGAAATATTTTGTTTAAATGAACGCAAAAGTTGTTTTTTTAGATTATTACAAGTTCATTATTATTCATCATAAAGGATCTTAGCGTAAAATATTGGATTTGGTGATGATTCGGATATTTTGCTAGATAATTTCTTAATCTGCATTTTGAACTTTGTTCTTTTATCATATTTGGTGCAGGAAAGAAGGAATCATGCTTGCATACATACCGACGAACATTCCACTTTTATTTTTCTTGCGATTCAGATATTATTCTAGGTCCTTTCTGTGGCCCTCTACAGCCTACTGTCTACCAGTTATCAGTCGATAAGATTACGGAACGTCCCTATACCTATTCCTCATTTGCTTTAAGTTATATATATGATTTAATTTCGTTAAATTCAGGAAGTTCATAATTGAATACTTGATTTTTGTCATTGCAAAATTACTTATTTTGTGACATAACTGACAAGAAACGAAGCGTCTCCCTTTAAATTTGCATTTGGTTGGAATTCCTCCGTTCCTGCAGTGGAATTTCACGGTCGGTGGTATCCGCTTGATATTCCTGGTAATATCTCCATTCCTCTGTGGCATCTCCCTCTCATATTGATTTGCAGGTCCTTTGGATTCGTTTGGTTTTCGGTGTTAATGTAATGGAGAGATATATTTTGATCTGAGAGGTAATAACCTGTTGGAATGCCAGCGGATTATTCCAATGAAGGAGGCTGTACGCTGTCCATTGTTTAGATATCTGTATTAAGAATATTAGAAAGGAGATATTTATTCACATTACTGAACTGAATAGGATGAAGGAGATGCCATTTGAAAGTACACACACAACACAAGCTGACCAACCTGGCGCTACCCAAGAAAACTCTAAATAATAAGTGATAAACTAGCTCTCTCTCTCTCTCTCTCTCTCTCTCTCTCTCTCTCTCTCTCTCTCTCTCTCTCTCTCTCTCTCTCTCTCTCTCTCCTGTTAAAATAGTTGTTTCAAGTGCACTGCCCATCATTTTTGACATTTTATTTTTCACCCTTTCTCAACCCAACTTCCTGTCGGGGCTGAACTTTGACTAAAAGGGCATTGGGAGTGTCACTGTCCCTCTCAGCGACCTCGGAATTTATGAAATAGACATTAATATCTTTCGTTTTCAGTTATTTTTGCATGTCCCCCCGTCCTAACCCCACCCCCTATGGTGCAAGTGATGTTTTACCCCCACAGTATTCTTTTCCGGATGGTAAATCATAAGTATACCGAAATGAGGAACGGTAAACCCAGAGTTTATTTAGTTACTAAGTCTATAGGCAGAGCCAGCCCCATTTCAAGGAAACCATCCCACCCCCACCCCCTTTAGTGCCCTTTGATTGGTGCCCTGTGGCGCTAGTGATCTTAGTCCCCTGGATTCTTTTCTAGATAATAAGTCATATGAAGACCAGTTTTGTTTGAAATTGCTCAATGAATGGCAGAGTTATGCTGGAACATACGCACACCCATTTACACACACACACACCCACACCCACATATATATATATATTATATATATATATATATATATATATATATATATATATATATATGTGGGTGTGTGTGTGTGTGTGTGTGTGTGGGTGTGTGTGTGTGTGTGTGTGAGTGTGTGTGTGTGTGTGTATATATATATATAAATTATGAACAGCGTCTCTTCAAAGCGCGGGTTATTCGTTATTTAAGAATTTCATTAAACATTTCTTGCAGTTACCAAGCCTGACTGAGTTGCCCCATGGCTGTCCCCCTCACTTCACGAAATTCCCTCCCTTTATCTCTCTCTTAAAATGTCAATCTAGCTGTAACTTCTCAAGAGTCATCGAGACTAACAAGAGCAGAGAGAGTTTTCAGCAAAATGCAATACACATATCCTGTTTTGGACTATTAGAAAGAAGAAAAACTAATAGTTCTCATGCTTCATGATCATGAAGGAAATGATTTGAGCTTGAAATTGCTCCTGTGGTCATGGAACTTGAAGAGGGCGTCTCATCCTTTCCGCTTTCTTTTCCGGCAGACTGTAAGCGGCTTGAGAGGAAGGGGAAAGGAAAGATTGGGGTATTCCGCCAAATGGAAGATGTTTTATTTTTACGGGAAAAGATTTGTTTCACTACATGCATGCAATCAGTTTCCAGCAGTATGGCATATTTATTTTAACCCATAATTTCTCTTTGTTTTTCCAATAGCCTTTAAATGTATTGGAAAAAAATATCAGTTAAAATTAGACATCAGTTCTGTAACCATAAAAAAAATCATTATCAAAATGCAACTCATTTATCTGTTCCAGTTATTAAAATTATTGAGTGCTAAATCGAACAACGAAATTAAAAACCCACTCATCAAAAAATGAGAGAGAGAGAAAAAAAGAGATTCATCCAAGATAATGGTACTAATTTTGACAGCAATGCTAAGATATAGGATTTTTTTCAGAGATCATATTCTTCATTAATCTAATATGGAGACCAGTTCCTACATGAATATGGTTACATTATTGTTTTCATAAAACCTAGCGTAACAGTTTATTTTTTTTGGAGTTAGTCAATATTACACTATTACTATAGTGTAAGCCTCTACTCACTAGAAATAAATGTCTAAATTTTGTGAATAACAAAGCTGAAAATACCTTCACAAAGATATAGTAATACTTTTCATTCCAGTTTAAGAGTGAGAGAGAGAGAGAGAGAGAGAGAGAGAGAGAGAGAGCTAGCTTTATGAGCACCAGTCAAGTTAACATCCTCCCATGAATTCAATTCTCTTGTGAAGTGGCTGGAAGCGATTTCGGTGTTTTGTGTTCACTGCCTTCGCAACAAAACCTCTGCCTTTCGAAGGGACTTTGGGCATATGGGCTTCTTTTGTAATCTCTCTGTGGTTGCTCTTGTGAATGAATTCCGGCTTCACTTTATTTTTATAGTCCGTGTTTCGTTATTGTTAATCTTGATCTGCTTATTCTGCTACTTAGAGATATTTGTAGTTAATTTCCTTATATTCAGTTAAAAAATAGGATCTTCAAGTTTTTTGTTTTTGTTTATTCATAGACAACAAACTGATAGTAGAGCCAGCATTGAAGAATACATCTTCTAACGCGTTAAGAGTGATATGTAAAACAGGAAGTCTTCTTTTTCCTCCAGAACAACGAATTTGACTTGCGATTTAGTCACAATAGCGACACCAGTTTCAGACTAACTCATTTAATTGATTCTGTAGCTGCAATAATTCGGTCTCCTCCTTAGAAAACGAGAAACTTTAGGACTCAGTTGAGTTCTAGCTGATATTTTTATTTTTATTCTTATTTTTAGTGTAAATATTGTGGGAATCTTGTTCACTAATTTATGATAAACTGTTGGTTCTCTTATCTTTTGTAACACATTAGTAATCTCAGGAAATTCCCCATAAATAGAATGTATGACAAACTAGAAAAAAAGAGACAAAATGAGATTAATAAAATGACCTCACCATGCTTGATATGGCAGTGTTAATCATCTGAGCTGCGTTCTTATAATGTCAAAGGCTGAAGATTAGGTTTAAAAGGCAATTAATTGTGAGGGTGGCAAGACTTTCGGAATTGCTTTTAAAAACAGCATACCGCTTTCCGCTGTAGCATTTTGTAGCATAACGAAACATAAAGGAAACGGAAATTATAACAAAATACTGGAGCTATTCTTTTTATATTTAATCTCCCAATGAAAGATATCATGATTATCTTAACTATGATAACGGGTTATTAAATCAGGAATCAAATTACTTATTATCATAGGTTATAAATTTTCATTAATATTAATTATTATTATTATTATTATTATTATTATTATTATTATTATTATTATTATTATTATTATTATTATTATTATTATCATGCAGTAGATGATCCCTATTCATATGGAACAAGCCCACAGGGACCATTGACTTGAAATTGAAGTTTCCAAAGATTATGGTGTTCATTAGGAAGAAGTAAGAGGAGGTAAAGGGAAATATATAAAGAATATATCTCACTTATTAAAAAAGGAAAAAATAAATTGATAAGCTATTAAATAGAAGATAATGTATAAAAATTCAAAGAAGCTGAATTATGAAAATCTATCCTAACAAAAAAGAATGAGCATAAACTACAAATGGCATAAAGCGGCAAAGCCACCAGTGGCATGAGGAAAGTGTCAGTGGGTTATAATGAGGCCCGAAAGCCAGCAGCGAAGTTAATGGAATAAGTGAATGATATAAAGACAATGATCTGTTGCAATCACATCTGCAAAAGACACTAACGTAAACCAAATTAAGAGAGACTGGGAGGCCACTTCAAAGGAGCTTTTTTGGGGAAAAAGAATGGCAAACAAATGGACCTCGAATTTGGACATTTGTAAGGTCTGAGTTCAATGTTTTGCGTCAGGAAATATGGTGATGAGAGAGAGATCCAGGAAGGACCAGCTACCGAGGTGGTTTCTTTCTGCATCTCCCTGGAACTGCGCCATCCCGAAGTTTGAGAGGAAAAAGAGTAATAAATGAGGATGCAAGAAAAGATGTTATCTGTCTGTCTACCTTTTGTATAAAATAATATGATTATAGCAAATTATCAGTTAGTTTTACATTTATTTTAGTATTACACTAAAACTATACACTACAACTATGACACAAAAGATTTAACAAAGACATATGACAGCAGCTAGCATATTATTTTTTTCTTGGACGGGGTTTTTAAATCAAAAACTTGTCTTATGATGTTTGAAAGGACAACCAAGGACGCTATAGCTATATCGTGGATTTTGTAAAAGGTTATGGATGAATAAATCGCAAGAAATTTGGATTTTTAATGTAAGGAGATAGTGATTTCTTGTATGAAATTTTGTTTAATTAATATGACTTGTAAAATTCTTGACTTTCTTACATTATGTACGTTTAACTCCAAAACGGATTGCTAAACAAAGAGAGAGAGAGAGAGAGAGAGAGAGAGAGAGAGAGAGAGAGAGAGAGAGAGAGAAACTAAAAAGATTAATGAAACTATAAATTATATAGTAGCTTTTATATATTTCATATGCTAACTTGAAATAAGGTTTTTTCCCTTTTTTTAACAGAAAGATTTTTCAACATATGATAATCTGATAACATTATATAAGTCGAATTCCACTCACGTATTATTACGTAACAATCCTTATACATGATACTCTGTTGACGTGGTTGGTAGGACGGGTTTTTCATACTTGTGATAATAGATTCCAATTTTCATGTTATGAAAAAGTTTTCTCAAACTAATTATTGTATGGAAAATAAAAAAAGAAAAACGATCCGAACGATATATTTCGTGAAGTGATGTAATCTATAATAGCATCGTTTTACGGTCGTGATAATTTTGCGAATTATGATCAAGATAACAATAATACTTACATCCTCAAAACGTATGATTAATTTACAGATATCTCAAAAAAAAAAAAAATCAAAGCTCACTAGCAATATACTAAAGCCAAACTACCTTGTTATGTTTTTCAAAGTTATATCATTCATCAGTTAAACTGCCCCTCGAACGGAAACTGCGCATGCGCGAGTACCCACCATCCACACCGTACCTTTCAAAATGACATCTAATATCAGCTGATGCTCTTTTGTTTCTTTCCAGCCCCCAGAACAATCATTTTCTTCACAGAATGACGTGATTCTTTAGAGCCATTTACGAAATGTGTCAGGAAGAGAAGACAGGAAAGTTATGATGGAACATATATCGAATTATCTTTAGACCCACAGGTAATCTGATGGAGAAGATGGAGTTGAGAGAGAGAGAGAGAGAGAGAGAGAGAGAGAGAGAAAGAAGGGGATACCCTTCGAAAACCTGGTGCCATATCAATGTTAGACATAAGCGAGGGAAGAGGTTCCCTAAGGTCCTGCCTGAGAGACCCCTTCTGGCCTCCACCTTTTCCCTTAACCTGACCTGACAGGCCCAAAAGTAGTCAGTCTCTTGGCCAAAGCCCAAGTTTTTCCTTCGACCTCCATCAGACCAATTGACAGAACTGTAAGAAGCTATATGACAACTTCAGAGGAAAGCAGGACGAAATTTCAGTTATTTTGTGAAGAAAATAATGAATCTTAAACCATCTCAAGTTCACTTGATATACTTAATATTTATCAAAGGAGCTCATACCACGATTTTAGCCATGGTCACTCCGATACTTCACCTTTTTTATTTTGCATACATTTATATATATACATATATATATATATTATATATATATATTATATATATATATATATATATATATATATATATATTATATATATATATATATTTTAGATGACCGACCCGGGAAAATTCTGAATGACAGTCTACATGTAATGGGACGGAAAAGGGAAAGGGGAGGGGAAGGGAAAAGGAATAGGAATGTGGAAGAGGACAGGTGAGAGAAGGAAGAGGGGGAGAGATTTGTTCTGAGGTTCAACTGACAATTCTACTTTTTTTATGCGATCTTTCACCTTTCGAACAGTTGTTGGTGAATTGACAGGAATTGCTGTGTTGACTGTCCCTTTTGTCCAGTCATTGCTGTTCTGTTTGTCCGAGTTCCTTTTAACACTCTTTCGAAGCTATTAAAGTAGGAGAGAAAAATGATTTGTTTTCTCAGTGTGCATTCATTTTTGGAATTCCTAGATTAAGCCCAGACCAGTAAATGCTCTTGGGTTTAATGGGAAGACATCTCCCTGGCAACATCACTGTTCGTTGGACTTCTACTTTTAAGCTTTCTTATTCTGTTCGTACTTAATCTTATCTCCCATTTTACGCGTGTTTGCCTGGATCATATCAAAAGGGGACACGGGCTTCCATTGTTCCGACAAGTAAATGTTTACAAAAAAATTCTTTCTTTGTGCTCACTTTCATAACTGCGTTGCTTCCTCGCTTAGTTTAATTATGCGTATTTTTTATTCTGTTATACTTTGTTGCCTATTGGAAAGGTCATTTTAAGGAAGGCAGGATTTTATATTCGATGGGAAACAACTATATAACCTGTGATTATATATATGTGTATGTATATATATATATATATATATATATATTATATATATATATATATATATATGGTGTGTGTGTGTGTGTGTGTGTGTGTGTGTGTGTGTAACTGGAGATATCCGATGTTGCTAGATCATACCCCTTCCCCAAAGGATTATGAAAGGTACGTATTGGTGCCTACATCGTCATACATCCTTGTCGGTTACCCAATGAATTACCTTTACTGATCTGGTGAGCAAAAAACTTGAGCTTGGTTGGCTAGGCTGAATTCAGAGGACCTTAATAGACCTCTTATTCCTTTTAAAATTTTCCCATACTTACTGACGACCTTCGGGCGAAGTATATTGCTGGCATAAGGACATTTTAATCAAAATCTAACAACCAAGTAGAAAACAGAGCCGTACAAAACAGAAAAACCTGGGCGAGGTTCATTAAAATAGCGACCCCGTCTAGGGATTAAACTGATAAGAAGGACATTCCTAAGCTCACATTTTATGCTGACTTAATGTCAGCTTAAGAGCCAAATATTCCAAAAGGTTACGAGAGAACCTTCTCCTCAATTATATTCTTTTGATATTTTTTTATTCGACAAGTGTCAAGGTTGTTTTTAACACTGCTATGAGTGACATTTTAAATGAGTATTCTACTGAATATTGCTGATACAACCCAACAGTGTACAAGTCAACAGGAAGAGGTAGAGGGAGAAAGAGAGAGGAATAATTCACAATGGATTTGTTGTTAGCACCAAAGGTTAATGAGGTCAATGGGAGAGACAGAGGGACAGACAGACAGATACTCGTAGACAAAAATGAAGATAGGGGATTATATATGCTAAGGTATCTAAGAAACTATTATTGTTTCAGATCTAAGCTATCGCAAAGCAGTGGTGTGTGTGTGCGCGAGTTTGTCAGTGTGCGTGTACACACACACTCACACACACACACACACACACACACACACACGCACGATCACGAACACAAAACCACGAAATCACGAAAACTAGAGATTATTTTCTTATACGCAGATATCGAAAACCTAACATTTAATCATCTAATCATCGCATCACTACAAAATGAGAAATCCAAATGAACCATTGGTATACAAACTCCAAGAGTGTACAACTATTATATATCCACTATCATATTCATAAAACATTAGATATATTTAATAAGAAATAGAACAACACTTTCAATTAAGTTTTCTTTATTACGACAAATGACAAAAATATGCATTCCGTATTAATGATAGTCGCTTCCAAAGGACTTTATATCTCTCAGCTTTCTTCTTTACATAAAACGTCTAAAGGTAAAAGAAAGTTCTGCAATACATTCGACACGACCAGGTAACCTTTCCCTTGATGGATCTGTTGTATGAGCGTCAATGTGGTGTTGCCTCATGATAGTGGATAGATTCCCTCCCTGTCTGTCTGTCTGTCTGTGTATCTGTCAGTCTGTAATATGTATTTCTGTATTACAGTATGCCCCCCTCTCTGCCAGTCTGTATGCTGTCTTCTTCTCTGTGTCACATGATTATTTGTGGAGCAGAGCCCTGAACAGCTGTGGCAACTAGAGGATATCCGAATAACGAAAAAGACGAATGAGGAGAAACGGAGAATTACAATTAAGATTTTTCTCTTTCTTTGAACGGATGCTTATAAGGCTTGTTATAAGACATTTGGAAAACATCACATTCTTAGCTCTTTATCAAATTTGACGGAAGCGTATGATTTTTTCGAATATAGATTCACATTAAGGAATGTGTTTGCTTTCTTTATTTTCTTTCGGAATATGTTTATTTTTCAACTCCTTTGGTTTAGATTGCTCTCTTTCGTGTCTCTAGTTAAATCCATATTTCACAACAGGTTTTTAAAGATCACGAGAGCAGTTCATGCCTGAAGCAAGCAAATTTCAACAGATTAGAATACCCGTTTGTAACATGGGATAGAAAACAATGATGAAATAGGAGAAATGAACGAAATTTAAAACACCCAATTAATAATAAACAGTTAATAATGAAATGATTGTAATATATATATATATATTAATATATATATATATATATATATAATATATATATATATATATATATATATATTTTATGTATATAAAATATATATATATATATATAATATATATATATATATATATATATATATTTACTTCAGTTGATGTTACATAAGTTATATTCTACTAATACAGACATTCCATTGTCCCGTAGAAACATATCTATCAATTGCAATCATGGTATGAAAATGATAATAAAGAAATAGAAAGAAATGTGAAAGTTTGGAAATCATGCCAATAATAATAAGAATTATTATCTTAAAAGAGAAAATATGAAAGTTCAGTAATCAATACTCAGGTAAACATGATTTTGAATTTGAAAAAAGAAAACAAAAAGTAACCGACATTTGATAATTGAAATAATCCTATTCAATGCTCAATGAGAGAGAGAGAGAGAGAGAGAGAGAGAGAGAGAGAGAGAGAGAGAGAGAGAGAGAGAGAGAGAGAGAGAGAAAGAGAAAGAGAGAGAGTGTTCAGGCGCACTCCACCTGCTTTTATTTCATTTTGCAATCCCTTTTGAACATTGCAATGGCTGTTGTTTAAAGCAAACACATCGGAAACAAAGCTAGCAATAGCTTACATTGTGCAACTCGTTTTGTTAGTTAAAAAGATCATTTCCCTATAGGTCGAGCCGACTGGGCGAGAGTCTTGGTATAGGTTGAGAATGAGAATAGTGGGTGGCATTATATATATATATATATATATATATATATATATATATATATATATATATTATATATATGTGTGTGTGTGTGTGTGTGTGTGTGTGTATGTATGTAGGTATGTATATATTCCCTTAGGGAACCGGCACACGAAACAACATTTGGAAATATATCATATATCAAATCGTGAAATAAGTCTGGAAATGTGTAATCTTACACACACACACACACACACACACACCACACACACACAGAGAGAGAGAGAGAGAGAGAGAGAGAGAGAGAGAGAATGTCATTAGGGATCTTGGAATTCGCTTGTACTGTTCATCAAATTTTCCTAATAGAAAAATTAGCATGAAAGCCTGTAAATGTCTATTTTGCGAAAGCTATCTCGTTACTGGTATGTTGAAATTGAGTTTACTGTTAAAAAAAAAAAACAGAACACACACACACACGCGCGCGCGCGCACAGAAACATGGTCCAATTAATAACATACCGCCCATTCTATTATTTGTAATGAGAAGTAGGGTAAACATTGAATTATTTTAATGTTCCATAGCTTGATGGTCTCTCACTTGGCAATTTACTCTAAATCTGACGCATTAAGGGAAGTGTTACCCAGATAACGGGTCCCATAGATAGGATTCCTGTCCACACAGGAAGATCCTTCCATTTCCTTCGGTCGCATCGGGTATTTCTATCAGTTCAGCAGAGCTTTGCAAAAGAGAGATAGATATATTTTCTTCGTGTCTTTGCCAACCATTGCATTTTTATGTTGCCCTATTATTTTGGAAACAGTTTCGATGACGTTTGTTAATTTGTTTTATTGTAAATAAAATAATAGACAAAAGGTAACAGAATATTATGATACAATTTGTTTACATACTAAAAAAGATTCAGTGGCCTATTGTTTACAAAGTTATTACAATGGAATAGAATTAGCCCAATGTACAGAGTCAAACTTTGATTATAGTGATTCAAATATAATAACGATAAGTCATTACTAAGGATAGGCAAATTACCAAATGGTTAACGACGATACAGTCATTTTTTTTTACCTGAGCAACATCCGAAAGATTTATTAAATTTTACCTGCTGAATGGGGGAGTTTATTAGATAAAATTCCAACTCTTTTAGTACAAATTAGTTGCTAAAAGGAAAGTAATTATTTAGGTGATAACTCCGTAAAATGGGTAGAACACATGCCACTGGAGTAATTATCAGATGATTATTCTAATTATCTTCGCTCGATTTCGCGGGAATATGACTCACACGTGTAGCCTCTAAATGGTTTTTTTTTCCTATAAACCTGGTGGATGGAAGACACATTTTATCGATTTTCTCAAGGTTTCCCTGGAAAGTTGATTTCGCTGCTTTTCCGCCGCTCAACAGTAGTTGCTGCGCAGTTTTTATTAAATCTTTATTCCATGAGTCCGTATTTCATCTCCTTTTTGCACATCTTTCATGATGATCAAGCAGCAGTCAATTTACAGACTCCTCTCTCTCTCTCTCTCTCTCTCTCTCTCTCTCTCTCTCTCTCTCTCTCTCTTTCGTAAAAATACGAAATATATAGTTTTTTTCGTAATCACTCTAAGAAATAATAATAAAAAAAACAGTGTCGAAAATATTGCCAAATATCCCCGACAGTAAAATGATTGTCGAGTTTCCTTCGAGAGAGATGGATGTAAAGAGGAGATAAAATGTAGATTGATGTCTTAAAACTATGTTATAGAAAGTAAGCACCAAACTGGAAAACTTTCCCGAGTTTGAAAAGAACCGAAGTTTAAGTTTCCGTGCGAGGCATTTAGAATATAGATAAAATTTGTTTCTCACCCGCCAGCTTTAATAGAGACGAAAAAATAAAGGAAGAAAAAGCTATTTCGCTGCTGCACGTGTGGGTTATGTTCCTTTGAACTCGAGCGAAAATGTTTGGAATAATCATTACTTCAAAGCAATACCTTTTACCCCTTTTATGGAATTTTCGTCGTTTTAAGTACATTCCATTTAGCAATGAATTTTTGATAAATACGTTGGTACTTAAAAAGAAAAAAGAAAATAAAACAAAATGAAAAACGTTCATTCAGCAAGTAAGGGCAAGAGGATAATAATGCAATGGTGGGCCCCATTTATGGGGTACGTTATCTAAGCAGATGTTTTTCTTTATACGTCAAATTTGTAGTGAATTGTCCTGGAAGAGAGCACTAAGTCAAATGGACAATAAAGTAATTCCCTTTCTGTCATATAGCTTGTAACGAAAATAGAATGAACTACACGAATTTAACGGTATTCATACATAGGGCTATATTGATCTGTTTTTAATATTCCTATTATTAGTGGGGTAAATTTCTTTCTTATATAATTCTCTTTGAGATACTAAAAGCTGTAGATTAGGCATCTAGATTTTTCCCCCTTCTAATTCTTAAATTGAAAATTAGGTGAGAATATGAATTAATAAGCCAAGAGTTCTGCAATTTTAACGTGGGGTAAAGTAGTAGATAGATAATGATTTGATTAGATTTCCTAAGAAAACTAAATAATGATAAGGAGAGAGAGAGAGAGAGAGAGAGAGAGAGAGAGAGAGAGGAGAGAGAAACTCATATGTAAAAAGATTACAATAAAATTAATAATTTGTACTCATTTGAAAAACTATAATTCAAATCGATTAACTTTGTTATCACAAAGATATAAATGTTCAAATATTCATAAGAGCCAATATCCTTATTACTCGAGAGAGAGAAAGATAGATATTTATACTGAGATATATGAAATAACGTTCAATGATATTAAACTTTAGATAGACCATCGTTCATTGAGAGAGAGAGAGAGAGAGAGAGAGAGAGAGATAGAGAGAGAGAGTTTCCATATTTGTAAACGTTATGACATAATGAAGACAAAATGAATGTAATCCGATTTGTATGAGGGTAAATATACTAATATTTGCATGAAATGACATTGAGCCTAATATTTATGTGCGCAGACAGACCGTCCTTCATTCACTATATCGTTTCCTTAAGCGTCAACTGGAGCAGCGAACGAGAGTGTTTGTACAAGAGTGAGAAAAAAAAGAACATGTTTACAATCCGCAGTTCTCCACCTCACGCGATTGTATGATTGTATATTTGTTTGTGCGTTTGTCTGACCAGCTGAAGGCTCAGGCTTCCGCGTGACAGTTCCATTGTGGGTTCTTTTCCTCCGCGAAATATTCATGAGTGTTTTCACAATGGGAATAAGAAAATAACTCTTTATGAAAACATTCTGTTTCTGGCATGGGTGAACGCTGTTGAAGGTGGTTTACCTTGTATATTTCATTATTGTTTCTTTCTTGTACATTTACCTTCGAGGTGTGTGTAGCTGCCTATATATATATGATATATATATTATATATATATATCTGTATATATATATATTTACTATATATATATAATCTATTATATAAATTATTATATTATTTAATATATTTATATATATATATACATATATATAAAATAATATAATTTATATATATTATTATATAGATATATATTATATATATATATATATATATATATATATTACAATATGTGTGTGCACAATTTTCTTGCAATTATGAATGCCTTAAAAAGATAATAGTTTTATTCAGTATTATTACATATTTAGCAGTACATAAGTAAACTCCTTATCGTCCTGGAATATATCTTTTTAGGGTTTTACGAAAAATATGCGATTTGTTTTACATAATTTATTGCAATATAATATATTTCAATATAAAAATAATAATGTTACGATATAATTTTCCCTAATTTACAGCCTCCAAGATGTTACAATCATCCTCATTTCATGATTTATATCGAAATTTGATAATTATTTAGAATAATTGAATACCCAACGATTAATGTTTTTCAACAAAAGAAAAATATATGAATTTTGTATTTTCTAATCCCAGCATAGCTAACTGACGTCATCAGTTTCTGACGTCACAACGATTCCTTACTAAGTCAAGATGATGTGAGGCATAGCTATGCAGATGATTATTTAGACTTGACATAATTATTTCAAAGCTTCCTGTTCCTCATTAACGACAGGAATCGTTATTAACAGTTAAGACATCTAGTGCAACATCCATTCTCTCTCTCTCTCTCTCTCTCTCTCTCTCTCTCTCTCTCTCTCTCTCTCTCTCTCTCTCTGTTTGAATCACATATTAATTCCACGAGGGGTTCTCACTGGAAGAAAATCTCCCTAAACAAATCATCATTCATATCTAAATTTAACAAGGAATTAGTATTATATGTAACTACAGAAAAAATTTGATAATTTAACATGAGACAGAAAACATGAAAATAAAAAAAATTCTTTCCATACGTAAGATTTTAGGTTAGGTAAGAATTATTCATTAGAATTGTTATATCTAAAACCATGTTAATTGCAATTAGTATACGTTTGTAATACAGAAAATAGTATTACCTTCACTCAGTAAAATGTTGTTTGCATGCATGAATAGCCATTTGCATATAGTAATATACTAATTACTTTTCATACCAACGTCTCATTTACATTTACATCAATCCACGTGGACGCCATGGCAATCTGAAGTAGTGTCGCTGATATAAAGTTGAAACTTTTGTTCCTGTTTAAAGGAAATTACGGTTTTAGGGGAAATCAAAAATTCCTTTTTCTGTTCACTTTTTTACCAGATTTGCATGTGATTGCAAGAACTCAGTGCCCCTTAACTCCTCAGTCTCCACACTTTTTCAATACGCTTTGCACTGTAAGCCTGAGATCCAAATGCAAGATTCTGAAGTAATTGTGACGTCCTTAGCAGGATTCATACCCGCTTTGGGATTATAAGGCAAGAGGTCAATTTATCGACGTTACCTCTTTGCGGGTTCGAATCCTGCTACGGACGCTGTAATTACTTCGTATTCCGGCGGTGGGACGTCACGCTTGTGGTGAACAGTGTATTAAGAAAGTATGAAGAATTCGAGAAAATTTTATTTCACAAATAGGAAGATTCATTATTTTCTTCTTCCCCTTCTCGACTGACTTGAGTTGAGGTTTGATGAACGACGACCTCTCTCTCTCTCTCTCTCTCTCTCTCTCTCTCTCTCTCTCTCTCTCTCTCTCTCTATCTCCTTGGTAGAGATTATACAACTTGCGGACCTCTTAACAGCCACAATAAATAGCACTTCTCACATTTGCTCTGTGATTCCTCGGACTGATGGCTTTGGAATTATTTCCGTTTTCTTATTTCTTCATTTAGCTGAACCTTTACACTCCTACAGCCTTGGAATTCGATTGTGAAGAATGTTGATGTTAAATAACTTAATGAATAAATAATTAATTGATAGTAAATGACTGCACTTTATATATATATATATATATATATATATATATATATATATATATATATATATATTATACATATACATATTTATATATATATATATATATATATATATTATATATACTAATATCTATATATATATATATATATATATATATATATTATATATATGTATATATATATATATATATATATATGATATATATATATATATATATATATATATATATATATATATATATATATATATATATATATATATATATATATATATATATAAGTTGGCATGTGGCACATGTGTCATTGAAAACAGCAACAGGTACCACTACTGCTCAAAAGAAAAAAATATATAAACATGTAATTTCATGGCCAGAATGTTCAACTAATGCTAAATTTCTCCATCCATACTTGCGTATTTTTAACGCTTTCTACTTTCCAGGGAATTCTGGGGCGGTAATTATTCCAGTAGACCACAAAACAATCGAAACGCGATTTGCGTAAGCGGTTCAAGAGGCCCCACAGACAATCCCCACTTCTTCAGGTAGAGTTTCCTTATAATTGCCTCGTTAAGAAAACAACGGAGGATGTTGACTGGCATAAGCCCATCAGCAGCTGCCATTGAAGGTTCATCTCGAGGACGTACTCCAGGTATATGAGGTAGGAGTGTGTTAGGGGGACAGATTGGAAGCCAGAAGTGAACTGTGTGTGTGTATGTGTTTGTGTACGAGTATGTGTGTGCCGGTTTACCTGAGCTGGAACGATACAATATTTGTTTTTCAACAGCGAATGTTAAATACAGATTTATAATATATATATATATATATATATATATATATATATATATATATATATATATGCATGCACACACCGTAAGCACACACACACACACACATACATACATATATGTATATATATATATATATATATATATATATATTATATGTGTGTATGTATGTATATATATGTATAAACATCAAGCTACAAATGTCCTTTAATATCTAATTCGCTCTACCCCGGAATTGATATATTTGCATATATGTTAAACGAAGGGGAATTCTATATTTGTTAAAAAAATTCGTCGACTCATGGGCTCGGACCACGAAACCAAGAATTCAGGACGTACAATGAAGCACTCACCCACAAAGCTATCACGAGAAGCATTAAATTATACGTGTCTTTATATCCTTGAATTCTTGGTTCCGGGTTCGAGCCCATGAGCCGTCGAATTTCTTATCAACTAAAAAATTTCCCTTCGGTTAACATAAATGAAAATATATTAATTCCGAGATACAGCTAATTAGATTCTAAAGGACATTTGTAGCTTGATGCTTGTATATGAATCAGGGTAATATGATATAATATATATATATATATATATATATATATATATATATATATATATATATATATATAGTATATATATATATATATATATATTATATATAATATATATATATATATATCCTATATATAATATATATATATATATATATATATATATATATATATATATATATATAAATTTGTGAGTGTGTGAGTACGTATATTTATGTGTGTGTGTAGATTTTATGTATTATTGTCCTAATTTACTTTAAAAAAAAGATGGGCGTTTATTACCTTATTCCACCTAGACATGTAAAACCAAATGCTCAGCCCACACTAGTGAGCACTAAATTAATGACAACCCCAAAAAAGCACTGCCCAGCAAAAGGTTTTATAGTATTAATGGGAAAAGAAAAAGAAAATTGGTTTTATGTACAGACTCAGACCACTACTAGTGAGCCCACTAAATTAATGACAACCCCAAAAGCACTGCCCAGCAAAAGGTTTATAGATATGGAAAGAAAAATTGTTTTATGTACAGACGGCCAACGAAGAATTGGCGTAGTTTCTTAATTCATTGTTCGTTATGGAAATATTGTCATATGCAGGTGCCAGATTATTTACTTAACAATAAATAAAATATCCTTTCAAAGGTGCTATACTTGAAATAAATTACATTAGAATTGAGTAGACTTATTCAACGTATTAAAGATAATCATTTTGCAAAGTGAGGAAAATATATACCGATGGGTCCACGATTTCTAATTTTATTCTCAACTCTAGCTTCGTGACAGCATACCGAAGATTTTGAAGTTGGCTTTGCTGCCGCTGAGTCTTGACTCAACTTATCGTACTGCACTGGGGTGTTGTCATTTCGTCTCCTGCAGCCGATAAATAATACATCAAGGCGTTAACATTCTTTGAAAACGATGTTTAATTAAACTAATTTTTGTCCTTTGATCATAAAATATTTGGTATGGACACATTTAGTGGGCCTTAATTGGACTTCTGATTTTCCCACAAGATTAGCCTAGGTCTTATTTTCAGCATTATACTCTCTCGGATACGTAATATTAATGAATATTTAAATCGACTATATATAATATATATATTGTCATCTTGTTGCCAGTTAATGATAGGTGAATGATGTATTAATTATTTTTGATAATGTATTAGATTTTTTTTCACTGTTAATTAGTAAAGAATGGTAATTGCTAGTTTTCTCCTCTCCGGTGTTTGGCTTGTTGTATGTTTTTACTAATCCTCCTTTTCAAATTCCATATTTGGTGATTTCTCTGGGAGTGGCCTTCTCCCCCGCCAAACCCCCCGGCTCTTGCTGACCAGTGGGGAGATGAAAGTCTTCGGTGGTGATATGAGCCAGTTGTTTCCTGGACCTTAGCTTGGGCGCGTTTGGATTGTCCGTTGGTACTGATTATTGGCCCTGCATATGTACTTGGACTGGAGATTATCACCCCCTACTTACTTTTTGGATCTCCCAGTCGCAGCTTCAGGATTTATCCTTAACGCCTTTGGTTAGTTGTTATAAAGCCAAGGGGACCTCTCTGTCCCCACGTAAATTATTTTTACATTGGTAAGCTCTCAGCAAATTTTTCTCTGCTGTCGTATTCAGTGGACAGTTTGATACTTGCCAGCCACCTGTTAACATATCTGGATTCAGCGCTGATAATCACCTTGATTTGTCCTCCAGACGTGGAGTCGTACCTTGCCTTGAAACTGGAGAACTTTAAAACATACAGAGAAGTTGTTAGGAATATTAGCGTGTATTTGTTAGGTTATTCTGTCTTTTTGTCTTTCTCCTCCTTTCTGGACCCCCCCTCCCTTTTATGTTTGAATGTGTTGGTTTCTGTTTATTAGTTGAGTATTTGGGATTTGTTTAGTGACTATTTAAGTGTGCTTGTTATTCATATATTTTTGTATTATAGAGGTTTCAGGTGTGTGACTTCTGCCTAAGAGTTATGTATTAAATTTAAGTTATTTTTTCTCAAGTGTTATTTTCACCCCTGAATTGATTTTGCACACTGTGGTTTAAGGTTGTGGTACGATTTCACACCTTGTGAATTTCGTATCCTGTTTAGTGAATACAGGTATAACCTATAATTGGATAAGTATATAGTGTGGTGGTTACGACCATCACAAACTGGCGACCGTTTGACAGGATTTTTTCGTGCCTGTGTGTATTCACTTGTGTGCAAAATTAATTTTAGGGGTTTTGTTTTGGGCAACATTTTTTACACCTACTTCGTGAGTTAGGTTTTTTTGAAAGTATTCCTTTTTGTGATTTTTGGTCATAATGGAGGTGGCTAATATAATTGAACTTTTGAGTGGAGAGGGGGTGGCAAGCAAGGCTCGCAGAGTTAAATAGGCTGAGTTGGAGCAGGTGGCTCTACATTTAGAGATAGAATTTGATGCCTCTGTAAAGAAAGGATTATTATTGTTACAAAATTTATGAGTGTGTCAAAAATGTAAAACCAGATAGTGATCAGGAGGTAAGCAGGCGCTAACTGCAGAAGTGTTGAACAAACAAATTGAATTGAAAATGTTGGAATTTAATATGGAAAAGTTTAAGGCGGAGGAGAGAGAAAAGGAAAGACAGCATGAAATTGCTATGAGGGTTTGGAACCCCCCTTCTCTCCTTCTTCTCCCAGTAGATCCGTAACGCCTGTTATAGATTTGGTACAGGCTTTAAAATTTGTGCCTACTTTTCAGGAATGTAATGTCGCAGAGTTTTTTGTATCCTTTGAAAGGATAGCTGCTAGGTTGCAATGGCACCCGGGAATATTGGACCACCCTTATCCAAAGCAAGTTAGTAGTAGGGCCCAGAGAGTTTATGTGACCTTGGATGAATCTTTATCCTCGGACTATGAAAATGTGAAAGCCATAGTTTTAAACAAGGCTTATGAACTGGTGCCGGAGGCTTTATCGCCAGCGGTTTAGAAAATTTACAAAAAGGTTAGAATGAACAAACATTTGTAGAGTTTGCTAGGGGGAAAAAACAGTATGCAGAGGACTGGTTCAAATCCAAAGAAGTGGATGATTATGACAAGTTGAAGGAGTTATTGTTAGTAGAAGAATTTAAGCGGTGTGTACCAGAAAATAAACTAAAAAGTACATTTAGAGGAACTGAAAATAGAGACGTTACAGGAGGTTGCCATTGCAAGTGACGAATATTATTTGTCACATAAAAATGAGTTAGGGGTGATTAATCACGCTAGTCTTGGTGGATTAGAACGGGCCGGACGGTTAATTAATAATAATAATAATAGTACATGCTTTTAGTAGGGCCTAATTTTGTTAATAGAGTTCAACCCAGTAAGGCAGCAATAATGATAATATTCTCCAATAATAATCGCTTTTTCCTAATAGTGGTAACAGGGGGTATAATGTTTATAATCCGGAAAAGTTGAGAGGCATGACATGCTTCTTTTGTAATAAAAAGGGCCATGTAAAAAGTCAGTGTTTTGCCTTCAAGAAGTCCCTGCAAGATAATGGTACCTTTTGTTTACAGGAATGAGTTAATATCATTAGCACATGACAGTGGTTTGGCTGGTCATTTTGGCATTCATAAGACTTCGGGGAAGTTGCTTATGAATTATTATTGGCCCAAGTTGAAGGCAGACGTAAAAAAGTTTGTCAATAGTTGTGACGTTTGTCAGAAGGTGGGTAAGCCCAATCAGTCTATACCAAAAGCACCTCTATGTCCTATCCCCTTGTTTCTGAACCTTTTAAAGAGGTAATTATTGATGTTGTTGGACCATTGCCCAAGACACGTAGTGGTAATGAATATATTTTTACTATTATGGATAAAATGTCTCGATATCCTGAGGCAATACCACTACGTACCATAAAAAGTGTTAAGATTGTAGATGTATTAATTGATTTCTTCACCAGGTTTGGGATGCCTAAGATAATTCAATCAGACTGTGGTACTAATTTCGTCAGCAAGTATTTTAAAGAGAAAATGGCAGAGTTAGGTATTAAACATGTGACTTCATCTCCTTATCATCCTGAAAGTCAGGGTGCTCTGGAGAGGTTTCATCAAACCATGAAATCGATGATTAGGAAATATATTAAGTCCACGGTTCTTGAGTGGGAATAAAGAATTACCATATCTCTTGTTTGCTTTTCGGTCGGCTCCAAGTCAATCATTAGGTTTGTCTCCTTTCAATTTGGTTTTCGGACATTGTGTTCGTGGTCCTCTTGATGTCGTAAGAGAGTCATGGGAAGGTGACATTCCTGATATTAATTTGTTGGATTACATGACTAATTTGGGTGATAAAATGATGAAGGCTTGGGAATTTGCTCGTGAAAATATGTTGTGTAGTCAAAGAAGAATGAAGTACTTTTTTGACAGGGAAAACCAAGACTCGTAACTTCGCTGAAGGCGACAAGGTGTTGGTGTTGTTACCTTTTCCTGGTAATCCATTAAAAGCTTCATTTTCAGGTCCTTGGAAAATTTTGAAAAAAATTTATGATATTATTATTTTTAGTAGAGACTCCTGAGAGAATGGAAACCTTTTCAGCTTTGTCATATAAATATGTTGAAGGCATATATGGAACGGGAGAAAGGTATTCCTGTGGCAACAATTGGAGAGATTATTGACATGGTAATAACCTTCTATTCCCTTTTCCAGGAAAGAAGAACGTAATGAGAATAAATAAATATGGTAATGATGGTAACTGGCCATCAGGTAATATGACTTCTTTAGAAAATTTTGATAGTTCAATTTCTCATTTGTTGTTATGAGAAACGTAGGTCTCTGAAGAAGTTGGTGTGTGATTATAAACAATTGTTTTCAGATGTCCCAGGAAGGACATCAGTCCTTGAACATGATGTGGACGTAGCGTAATGCCCACGCCTGTGAAACAATCTCCTTACAGGTTAAATCCTTTCAAGAGTGAAGTTGTTGCTAAGGAGGTTGATTATATGTTAAAACACGGTCTAATTGAGCATATCAAATCCTTGGTCTGCATCTCCTGTTGTATTGGTAAAGAAACCCGATGGAGATTTTAGGTTATGCATTGACTAGAAAGGATTAAAGGTTGAACTAAATCTGATTGTTATCCATTAAACCGTATGGAAGATTGCATTGATCGGTGGGAAATTCTAAATATAAGTAAATTTGATTTATTAAAAGGGTATGCAGTTCCTTTGTTCGAAACGAGCAAGGGCCTTGTCAGCCTTCGAAACACCTCAAGGGTGGTTTCAATGTCGTGTGATGCCTTTGTTTGGTATGAAAAATGCCGCCGCCACTTTTCAAAGGTTAATGAATACGTTGGTGTGGTAGCGGTTTGGAAGGGACTCTACTCACTAATGGTGTCGTTTATATTGATGACATTGTTATTTATAGTGATGATTGGGAAACACATTTAAAGCGTATTAAGGCCTTATTTGAAGTACTGAAGAAAGCTGGTTTGGTGATCAATTTAAAGAAAAGTGAATTTGCAAAAGCAAAAGTCGTATATTTGTAAGAATTACATTATATATATAAACCAGTGACCTGGGGTCATGGCATTAGGAGGGTTCTACGTGACCAAAGCAGACCTAGATTACGCTATGCGCTGTCTGCAGTAGCCTGATCTAGCTCAAAGCTTTGTCAACATTTTTATGTTATGATAACTTTGCACAACAACTTCCATGGGAAGCGGTTGACCTGTTAACCTACGCCGGAAACTTGTAACTTCCGAGCCGGCGAACTACGTATGTGTTTTTATATGAATTGCTGAGATAGCTAATGTTCCGCTATCGACGCGATGCTTTAGAATGGCAGTTCCACGCCAACTATCAAACATATCGGTCGTCCGACCGAGCTGCATCTCCTAGTATGGAGTTACAGAATAAAGTTGTTAACTTGTTCAACTAGCCTGTTTGAATCATCTCCTCTAGACAAGAAAGAACCCCTCTACTAAGATCTCCAAGGGAACGTACTGGCCCGTCTGGATGACGTACCCGTTAAACTCAAGTCGTTTGCGTTTAGGGCCGCCTGAACCTGGCCACTTCAGTTCGTGCCTAGGGAATTGTCTGGAATTGTGTTGTGTGTGAAAAGCGGTCCGTATGCTGGCAAAAATGTAGGACAAGAAAGACTCACGCCTTTGCATTTGAACAGTTAAAGTATCTTCAGGGCGCCTAATAAATCATTATAGCCCAATATTATACATTAATATATTCCTAAAGGTATTTTTTCGGGCACCTAATAAAATATCAGCCCTATATATTGAATTTCTGCAGAATTACATTGTTATACTATTATACAAATTCTATTTATCTATTATAAAGAGTGACAAGTACTCTTTAAACAATTATCCATGATCATGCTATAATCTTATTTAGTAACCATTATTCTTAATCAGGTACATGTTATCATATTAATCATGTTATACATGTTTTGATTTTACCATTTTTATTTTTTTTATTTTTGGGGTACATAATCATTATTATTACCAAACATGGATCATATTTTGCCATGCATTTATCTTTGTTTATGAATATGTCAACAAGGGTATGTAACAGAATCTTTTTATGCATTTAATCACTTAGTATGTTACGAGCACGCTCCTATGGACAATGTTTAAAGTAATTTTTTTTTGTTATTCAAGGCTTGAATAGGTAGCAGACCGAGCCTAATGTAAGAATTACATTATATATATAAAACCAGTGACCTGGGTTCATGGCATTAGGAGGGTTCTACGTGACCAAAGCAGACCTTAGATTAGCTATGCGCTGTCTGCAGTAGCCTGATCTAGCTCAAAGCTTTGTCAACATTTTTATGTTATGATAACTTTGCACAACAACTTCCATGGGAAGCGGTTGACCTGTTAACCTACGCCGGAAACTTGTAACTTCCGAGCCGGCGAACTACGTATGTGTTTTTTGTTATATGAATTGCTGAAGATAGGCTAACTGTTCCGCTATCGACGCGATGCTTTAGAATGGCAGTTCCACGCCAACTATCAACATATCGGTCGTCCGACCGACCGCTGCATCTCCTGTATGGAGTTACAGAATAAAGTTGTTAACTTGTTCAACTAGCCTGTTTGAATCATCTCCTCTAGACAAGAAAGAACCCCTCTACTAAGATATCCAAGGGAGATGAGAGGAACCAAACATTACTTACGGATAACAGCCGTAAGGGAAGAACAAAAAGTCTATCGCCAAGCGATAAGACATTAGATATTTAGGTCATGAAATTGGTGATGGTAAGGTTGCTCCAAAACAAGCTAACGTTGAGTGTATTGAAAAAATGTTAATTCCCAGGTGTCGGAGAGATGTCAGGAAATTCCTTGGATTAGTTGGGTATTACAGACGGTTCGTTAAGAATTTTTTCTGATATCGCCGACCCTTTAACGAATCTCCTAAGAAAGAAGGTAATTTTGTCTGGACTGACGAAGCGCAAAGGGCTTTTGATAATTTGAAAAGGGTACTTCTTAATTATCCTGTCTTGAGAGCTCCTGATTTTGACCTTCCTTTTTCTCTCGCCACGGATGCAAGTGACGTTGGAGTAGGGGCAGTGTTATTGCAGAATGACGAACAGGGAATTTCCCACCCTGTCGCATTCTTTTTTCAAAAAAACAATTGTCCTCTGCCCAACAACGTAAATATTCCTAACTGTGGAGAAGGAAACTCTTGCTGTAGTGCTAGCCATTAATCATTTTCCAGGTTTAGCTCTCTTCCACAGGAACTCCTATAAAGATTATGCGGACCATAATCCCCTGACCTTCATCAGCAGGTACAAGAATAAAAATCAACGATTGATGCGATGGAGGCTCCTGCTTCAGGAGTGGAATTTGGAATTTTCACATATTCCAGGAAAAGTTAATATTGTTGCCGATGTTCTTTCTCGCAGCGTTGAGTAGAAGTTCTTGTGGAGGCCTATGCGGATATTAAGGTAGTATCTGTATCGTTCTAATTACTGTGTGTGTGCTGTTGAAGTAGGTGCTTAGGTTATTTTTTTTTTTTTTTTTTGTTAAAGAGTAGTTGATTGTACAATGAATATTTATTAATCATAATTTTCCTTTGCAGGAGTTGAGTAAATGCATAAGGCTATAAAATTAAGACTGGTTAAATATTACGACCAAAGATGAAAGTAGAAGGTGCTACTCGGTGTTCATATTTTATGGCAATGTTTATATTAGGAAGGTTGGTGATGCTTTTAAAATGCGTTATGGAATGAGTGTTATAGGACACGATAAGTTAATATCGTAAAGTTGTTACTGAGAGGTGTGGTATACAAGGATGGTGGTATGTATTTACTGATCATGGCATATGGTGCAATAAGGTGGGGTGATTAATTTGGTTAGGGTACTAATCAGAGAGTTTACATTGTTAGCTGACAGCTACTTATCCGGGCACTCTTTATTTTCAGGCATAACTACGCTTCACGAAATTTTTGCGTGTTGAGATTGCGCAGGGGAAAACTGTGTTGGTTTTCTCTGTGTTATCCAGTTTTGGTATATGTATTCGGTAGGACGCTTTTATAGTGATCTAGTGTGTTGTCATGGTGTTTCTAGACAGGACTATTGTTCGCTGAACATTGTTATAACTGAGCGATGAGAAACAAAGTGAAACAACTTTGAGTGTGTAAAATAGTTATGACCTATGAACTGATATTGGTGGAATCCGGTTTAAAACAGTGTAGCTACTAAAGTATGTACTCATGTGAGAGCCTTGTAGTTCTTTGGAATTTTTTTTTTTTTTTTTGAGTTGGTTTGTGAGGTTTCAGTGTAGTAAATCCTCTGGTGTATATTAATGATATTTTGATAATTTGGGTGCCTTAATTGTAAGCTGTATCCTTGTTTCTTTGCCACCCCAACCCCCATTGATTTTTTTTTTTTGTCATGTTTTATAAGTGCAATTTTCTTAATGGGAATTTTGGTTTTTTCAGCTATGAATGAAACCTTGTATTTATGTGTTTGATTGTATTTGTTTCAGCATATGATATTTCATATTTTTGCGTTTATTTAGAATGTTATTTAATTTTTTTTTTTTTTTTTAAAAAAAACAAAAAAAAAAAAAAAATTCTTTGGGAGAGGAGGTGTCATCTTGTTGCCAGTTAATGATAGGTGAATGATGTATTAATTATTTTTGATAATGTATTAGATTTTTTTTCACTGTTAATTAGTAAAGAATGGTAATTGCTAGTTTTCTCCTCTCCGGTGTTTGGCTTGTTGTATGTTTTACTAATCCTCCTTTTCAAATTCCATATTTGGTGATTTCTCTGGGAGTGGCCTTCTCCCCTGCCAAACCCCCCGGCTCTTGCTGACCAGTGGGGAGATGAAAGTCTTCGGTGGTGATATGAGCCAGTTGTTTCCTGGGGACCTTAGCTTGGGCGCTGTTTGGATTGTCCGTTGGTACTGGATTATTGGCCCCTGCATAGTACTTGGACTGGAGATTATTCACCCCTACTTACTTTTTTGGATCTCCCAGTCTGCAGCTTCAGGATTTATCCTTAACGCCTTTGGTTCAGTTATAAAGCCAAGGGGACCTCTCTGTCCCAAGGTAAATTATTTACATTTGATAAGCTCTCAGCAAATTTTTTCTCTGCTGTCGATTCAGTGGACAGTTTGATACTTGCCAGCCACCTGTTAACATATCTGGATTCAGCGCTGATAATCACCTTGATTTGTCCTCCAGACGTGGAGTCGTACCTTGCCTTGAAACTGGAGAACTTTAAAACATACAGAGAAGTTGTTAGGAATATTAGCGTGTATTTGTTAGTTATTCTGTCTTTTTGTCTTTCTCCTCCTTTCTAGGACCCCCTCCCTTTTATGTTGAATGTGTTGGTTTCTGTTATTAGTTGAGTATTTGGATTTAGTTTAGTGACTATTTAAGTGTGCTTGTTATTCATATATTTTTGTATTATAGAGGTTCAGGTGTGACTTCTGCCTAAGAGTTATGTATTAAATTTAAGTTATTTTTCTCAAGTGTTATTTTCACCCCTGAATTGATTTTGCACACTGTGGTTTAAGGTTGTGGTACGATTTCACACCTTGTGAATTTCGTATCCTCGTTTAGTGAATACAGTATAACCTATAATTGGATAAGTATATAGTGTGGTGTTAACCACGCCATCACAATATATATATATATATATATATATATATATATATATATATATATATATTATATCCATATATATATATATATATATATATAATATATATATATATATATATATATATCTGCTTTATTTGATTATTCCCGTTTTTCTTGTTTTATTAGCCATGTTCGCCTTTCTTCTTATCCTTTTCATAATTGCTTAACATAATTAACTCAGACCTAGCTATTCAAAGTCAAAAAGCAATCATAAAAAAATCAAACGTATATAATTCCGTCTTATTTTTTATCGAATTCCTTGCATATCATCCTGTTTCATTTGGACACGTTGGAAAGCTGTGGAAGTCAAAACTGACGAGCGCTTACTTTCATTAAACCTTCCTTAGGTTGATCTATCTGTAGCTATTCATTTCTTCTAAATAGAAATTAATTCAAATTAGTTTCACATGTATACCTAGACCTACTACGATAAGCATATTATAAGTAGCTGAAAGGATAAGAAATATGAAAGGTGACGTTCTCGTCTAAGTCTATTTCATATGTTAAAAAACCTACTGCTTTAATCAAGGGTTGCTCTTTGACGGCTACAGGGTAACACGAGTGTATGCACATAGTTTGTGGAATGAAAGATAAAGTTTCTTTGAGCAGAAAATATTTTATAAACATGCATTTTAAGGCGTCCGTTGTCGGCACGGAGAATTTTAAAATAACCGTTATCATTTGTGATGCTTTCGCACGATGGAGTTCGTAGCGAGAAGTCGGATCAAGTCGCCTGAGATGTAGAAGAGAGCGGAGGTGGCGTATAGGAGTGATGGAAGGATTAGGCCGATGTTAATAAAGTATTTCCAATAAAATGCATTCTTCAGGTTTTGAAGAAAAAAATGCATTCATCGTTGAAACTGTTTCCCTCCCTATCCGTGGTATTCACTGGCCACCGATAAAAACAAAACAAAAAGAGTAATCCTAACTGAATCTCTCATCCATCAAAGATAAGTTTGCTTATTCATTAGGCAACTATCAAAGATTTCGAGTGTAGATTTAAAAATATCTTCCTCTCCATCTAAAGTATTCATCAGACACCAGTCATAAGCGTAGAGCTAGTTATGATTCCTGGTTCAGCAATGTCGTGACGAGGCATTAGAATTCAAAGTTCACAAGTGAATGTTGCTCAGCAACATTTACACTACTGTATTGTCTTGCTCTCTTGTGGTGCTCCGAGGTGTTCCACCTCTGGGCCCATAATCTAAATTTTGCCGTTCTTTAAATAATTTTATTCATCTATGTATGATTCTCTCCGGTTTATTAAGCTTTCTTGATATCTCTCCAACAGGAACTTGCACCGAATGCAGTGCAATAATTCTCTCGCTCATCGAGGGATGTTTCTTAGACCGATAAACGACACATTGACATTAGATTCCCGTGCACATGAAATCAAAAGCAATAGAGTGAGGTCGCCTGGTTCACAATGTTACGAAATCGTTTTTTTTCTTTTTGTTTTTAAATTTGATAGCGTTTTATGAGATTCCAATGTTTTCTGTAAAATTTACCAAATGAAATAGTTCAACTACCTTAAACTTAATATTGAAATGATAATTTAAGGACTATGTTTATGTGATACTACTAGTGATAGGTGTCTCCTATCTATTTGGTAATGTATATCTATGGTTGTGATATGACGTTTTTTATCACTTCGTTTCGTTCACGTCAATTTTGCTATATGGAAAATAGTTTTACACAATAACATAACATAATGTTCTAAAGATATCAGTGACTGTTTTTAACGTCATTACACATGATTTCTTCCATCTTTGAAAAGAAAACTAGATAAATAAGGCATGAATCGTGCGTCATGCAGGTGAACGAAAAATTATGAAACTCTGCCACGAGTTTTTTGGCCGACAGTGCATGACAACGTAGTAGGAGTATGTAAATAATTATGCTTACGAACACGTAGGCAACATCAATATTTCCAAATGCTTTTATAAACTGGAATAGTGAAAGCACTTCACGGCAGTGCAAAATAATGAATATAGTAGATACATTTTGCTAGAGCTCTTTTCAGGAATTTACTGACCATTCCCTTTCAAGTGCGTCACACAGTTATTGCATGTTATATTACAAACGAAGCCAGCGGGATTTGGTTCATTCATATATTTCTCGTATATTGTTTATATTTTGAAATTGCCTATGATTCCATATATATATTATATATATATATATATATATATATATATATATATATATATATACAATCAGTGCGAGGGGGGCGGTGGACCAGGGAAGCCAATCAATTCCAACATATTGCTTTATTTCCGACGTTACGTAATAATTACTTTAATACATCTTCAGGGATCTGTTGAATAATTAATAAATTACTTAAAAAACGTTACTGTAAAAACATAAAAATTTCATAAGAAAATTAAAATTCAATACATTTAAATTTCATAAGAAAATTAAAATTCAACACATTACATCTAAAAAAAAAACAGATAAAAAAACACACACACATACAAAAGAACCAAAGGCCGCTGACACCAACCTTATGTGGAGAGAACAAAAGACAGAATGCTTACAAAGACAGTTAAACTTAGGTAGAGTTGAGTAGAGGAGGTTTGAGTATTTAACTGTGGGACTAGTTGTTTAATAAACAATGACTCAAGTATAGGCAATCTTCGTGAGGATTAGCTGTTTGGCCTATTATACTAAAATCACTTCTTTCGATGTAAGTTTACAGATTTTGGAATGAGCTCTGATATTAGAATGTTCTGGGTTGGAGAGCCTACAACCAGTACGAAAGCTAATTCCCCGATGGCAGTCGATTCTGACCCTCAGTAACCTCCTCGTGGATCCGACATATGTCCCTGAGTTACACTTAGGGCAAGTATACTTATACACCACGTAGAGGACAAAAAGGGCTTAATCGATCCTTATGGTTAAAAAAAGAAAAAACTTTTGTTACGGATTTTTGGGAATTAATTTTTAAATTTTAAAATTGATCGCTCCATAGTGATTATTGATAATTTGTAAAAAAACAAAACGTTTTCTCTAAAAGAATCATCGTGTAAAAAGGGAAATTTGGCGTCGTAAAGTTTAACTTGGGCACTGTTGGAGGTTTCATGACACCAGTGAATTGTTTGTCAAGAAATATGCGGAGTTGTTTAAAAAATAAGCTACGAGGGAAGCAGTTATTCATAAAATATTCAGAGAGAAAAAAAAAAAAAAAAAAAATTAATTTCCTGGTGAAAGGAATGCCAGTTCGATGTAATGAAAAAAGCCCGGTGTGAGGAGAGTAAAAACAGAATTAAGTTTGAAAAATTGTAAAAACAGAACTGTAGTAGTTGCATCCTAAGCCAGTAAACGTCTTTTTCCTGAAGACAGAAGTATTAAAAGAATCATCATTTCTAGTAACAAGAACGTCTAAAAACGGTAATTGGTTGTTCACTTCTTTTTGCCAGTAAAGCTAACCTATGTTATTATGTATAGAATTGGCAAATGCTAAGAAACGAGTCGATATCAAAATCATTTTTAAATAGGGCAAAGGTATCGTCAATATACCTAACATAAAAAAGCGGGTGAAACCTAAGGGGACATTCATCTAGCATGCGCTCTTCCAGCGAGCACATGAAGATATTGGCAAACGTTGGACCAAAGGGGAGCCCATGGCTACCAACCCATGCAGTTTGTCTAAAAAAGGCTTATAATTCATTCAAAAATAAAGGCAGATGCTCCCGCACTGCCAGCTCTAAGAAAGTCTTAAAAAATGCGCTCGATTAAAATTGTTAAAAACAGTATCTGGTTCAGGAAAAAGTTTATTTATGATAATATCTATGGTTTCCTCCACAGGGACATTAGTAAAAAAGCGATTCTACATCTAAACTAGCCATTTTAAGATCGGTGTCCTGTTGTAAGATTTTTTCTTTAAAAGAATACGAATTGCTAAGAGTAAAATTATTTTTAGTCAGAGGTTCTAGAATAGGTACCAGATATTTAGCTAGTTTATAATCAAGCGAAACTTGATTCCTTTCACCAGGAAATTAATTTTCTCTCTGAATATTTTATGAATAACTGCTTCCCTCGTAGCTTATTTTTTAAACAACTCCGCATATTTCTTGACAAACAATTCACTGGTGTCATGAAACCTCCAACAGTGCCCAAGTTAAACGTTTACGCCAAATTTTCCCTTTTTACACGATGATTCTTTAGAAAACGTTTTTTACAAATTATCAATAATCACTATGGAGCGATCAATTTAAAATTAATTCCCTTCCCAAAAATCCGTTAACAATTGGTTCTTTTTTTAACCATAAGGATCGAATTAAGCCCTTTTTTGTCCTCTAACGTGTATAAGTATACTTGCCCTAAGTGTAAACTCAGGACATATGTCGGATCCACGAGGAGGTTACTGAGGGTCAGAATCGACTGCCATCGGGGAAATTAGCTTTCGTACTGGTTGTTAGGCTCTCCAACCCAGAACATTCTAATATCAGAGCTCATTCCAAAATCTGTAAAACTACATCGAAAGAAGTGATTTTAGTATAATAGGCCAAACAGCTAATCCTCACGAATGCCTATACTTGTAGCTTCATGTTTATTAAACAACTAGTCCCACAGTTAAATACTCAAACCTCCTCTACTCAACTCTACCTAAGTTAACTGTCTTTGTTGTAAGCATTCTGTCTTTTGTTCTCTCCACATAAGGTTGGTCAGCGGCCTTTGGTTCTTTTGTATGTGTGTGTGTTTTTTATCTGTTTTTTTTTAGATGTAATGTGTTGAATTTTAATTTTCTTATGAAATTTAAATGTATTGAATTTTAATTTTCTTATGAAATTTTATGTTTTTACAGTAACGTTTTTAGTAATTTATTAATTATTCAACAGATCCCTGAAGATGTAATAAAGTAATATTACGAAACGTCGGAAAATAAAGCAATATGTTGGAATTGATTGGTTTCCCAGGTCCACCCTCGCACTGATGTGTCTTGCTGGCCGTCACTGGTCCTGTCCTGTGGTATATATATATATATATATATATATATACTAATATATATATATATATATATATATATATATGTGTGTGTGTGTGTGTGTGTGTGTGTGTATGTATATATAAGTATATATACATGTATATATATATGCACAGAAATGCAACAAGATATTAAATTAATCTACATGCAGATTTCTTATCTATGTCCGGATATTCCCCTCAAAGTTGAACGATCGTGGAAAGAGACGAGAAATAATAATAACCTTTGTTGGGGGTAAAATGCTTAATCTGTTGAACTGAACTTTAGTATTATTTGTCAAGCTAAATCAGTGAAAGGAGGCCATTATGGCGGCATATCAAAATAAAAGAAAATATCTTGTGTAAAGTTTGAGAGCTTGAAATTTTGACCCAATTCATTTGTGTTGGCTTTTTTCTATAGTGCTATTGTTTTCCCCCACGAGTATTTTACTCCGTTTTCTATTATCTACGCCTTCTTTTGCAATATATTTTCACATTTTCCAAGAATTCCAAGGTAAATTTCGTCGCTAAGAAAAAACGACAGTGGCCTAGTCTTTCAGAAATTTAAAGGTAGATTGTTCATTCACGTGATCTGCTTGCAATCAGACGGGACTTTCGCCAGAGGCCAAATCTTTATGGAGCGAGAACCAAGCTATAACAGATGCAGCTTTTATGTGACGACATAAGTGTCGATGTATAGACTAATGCCCTGGGGACATAGGAGCAAATAAATGTTCGAGGGTTTCCGAACTTTGCAGTAAACATTAAGCTCTTAATGCATATTCCCGTATCTAGATTGGAATGTTATATTTCAAACGAAAACACAATCACGGTTTGATTTACAGAGGTCTATCGGGCCAGGCCTAAAAATATACAGACGTATATGGTTACAAAAGCATGGAATTCAGAAGCTAATTTTTTCGCCATGCCATTTTCATATTCATGGGAATTGTCGTTCAACATTCCAGACGCGGCGGTGTGGTTATATGGTTCATAAGAATATAGATAA
>NC_061109.1:72321110-72326110 GCF_015104395.2 Macrobrachium nipponense
ATTCGGAACCTGGTAAACAAAACCATATTCACAAAACATGACAGATATACATTACAATAAAAATTTAATAACTCTAAGGCAACTGATTTTTATTTAAGTCAGTTAATTATATCTTTGAGGTCATTCTTAAACATGTTACAGATACAAGGGTCTAAATGGAAAAAGGCACGACTAACATTGAAATTACAATGAAAAGTAAGTTGTATTAAAGCAGATTCTAAAAAAGAATTACGTGATAAGACATCTCTTGACCGTGCAATTACTGAACTGTCAATCCAATTAATTCGGTGGTTGTTTTCACTTAAAATGAATAAATAATGTATTAGATTTTTGCCCAGTTTTTACAGAGTATTTATGCTGGCTTAGCCTTACTTCTAAGCCTTTCGTGATTCAGTTATACATATATATATATATATTTATATATATATATATATATATATATATATATATATATATATATATATATAAATATATATATATATATTTAGAGAGAGAGAGAGAGAGAGAGAGAGAGAGAGAGAGAGAGAGAGAGAGATGATTCCACCATTTAGATCTATTGGCCCTCTTGATATTCATTTTACATATCAGTCCGAAGAAAAAAAGAAATATCGAATTCTTGAAATCTGGAATAGATGAAAAAATGGCAAAAATAAAAAATAAAAATTTTTGCATGTGAATAATAAGTAAAATAACGTAGTTATGAAGCTTCTCTCTCTCTCTCTCTCTCTCTCTCTCTCTCCCCCACACACACACACACACGCACACATAATCCAGATTATTAACATTCCAAATAATTCATAAAAATCTCCAGCATAAAGCATTAGTCGTCACTCTGGGAAGTCGGTTTGTCTTCTCTCGAGGGTCATTATTCCCACGTAAATAAACCTGACTTACTGACAGCTGCCCTTTCGCTTTTCATTCCCAGAAATGTGATGTCACATTTCTGTCCTCATGTAATCCCGTGGGAGCTGAACATCATATTTTGTTTATGGTGTTATTGCCGGTTATTTCGTGCAGGGAGTTGACTGATGTTTACACTTTTCTGTTTCGTTTTCATTTGTCTCCTTTAGTTTCATTCAGCTGTTGCTTTGATTCGTTTTGCTTTGCATCAGAAATAAATAATGAAGGATTCTGCTGCAAAACTTCTGGATATAAGAACAAGAAAAGTTCTGACATGATGTTTTGTACTAAATGGGATTTCCCTGAAAAATGATACTGAATTTTAAAAAGTAATGAGAGTAAATGAGCGATATAATATGAAAACCGGAGAGGTGAGATGTATTGGATGAATTCTCTCTCTCTCTCTTTCTATATTATATATATATATATATATATATATATATATATATATATATATATATATATATTATATATAAACCAATCTCAATATTCATCTCTTCCGTTTTTTCCGTATATCTCTTCCTCTCTCCCTCACTGTCTATATCCTTTTTTGTTTTTTATTCCTCCTCCTCCCCTCTCTCACTCTATCTGCTTATTTGGCATTCCCTTCTCCCTCTATTCCACCCTCATTGGTTCTGTGACCAAAATATCTTTTGCATCAGAAGGAAAAAATTCTTTTGCACCTGACGATATCCTGAATCAGGGACGACGAAGGGGCGAGAGATATCTGACCCAGGGGTCACACGAATGACCCTTCTTCCACCCCACCTGATACTAATCACGGAATTTCCTTTGCATCCTGGCAGGTGGAACTTGTCGCAAAGAATTAATCTCCAATAATTCTCTTGGTTAGAATTGCAATAACATTAAAAGGAACAAAATAATAATAATGGAATTCGTGGAATTAAAGACTAGGCTTGTTTTTAAGTTTTTATAATTATTTTGATAGTATAATACTGGACAATGGAAATAAGGAAATTTATGTCTCTGAAAGTAGTATAGAAATTACAAATTAACATATACAAATATTGTTATTATCATTGCAAAAGTGATCCTTATTTGTTCATGACGCATTTCATGAGCATACTCCTAAAGTAATGTAGGAATATTAAACTATCGTTGACTGCAAATTAACTTGAAAAATAAATGCCGATATGAAATATCTTGACGCATTCTTTATTCAAGGAAAAATAATTTCCGACAGCATGCATTTTCAATGATCAGGTTTTTAGCATGTCACATGAATATGTCATAAAGTTATTGAATGATTAACTTTGTACAGATGCAGATCTGACAGCACACACACACACACACACACACACACACACACACACCAATAAGGCATACTGCAACCGTTCAACTTCCGAAGTAAATATTAGGTTTAAAACGTATACAAATGTTTAGTAATGACATTCAGATCACTAGATGGTTTTACATAAATAGACGGACGCATGCAAATGTTGTAGTACATAAACAGGAAGACAGCAGGAACAAAATTTTTCAATAAAGTGAATTGGAAACTGAAGTAAAATATTCGGTCTTAATCAAAATAATAGAATAAGGTTGCCTATATTGTCTGGATCTCTTTGTCTTGCTGTCCAACCCCTCCAACTACCTCTTTTCACTGACTTTAGCGCTGAGAGGCTGAGGTAGCCCCAGTGGTTGGCTTTTTATATTCCATGAACTCATTTCAATCCATTAGAGTTCATTAGATCCTTAAACACAAATCACACATCATTACCAAAATAATATCCTGGAACTGAGTGACCGACCTATATCAATCTCTGAAAAGTAAAACAGGAAGTGGATCCGTCCACCCAAACAGATTCAGAAATTCTCTCTCTCTCTCTCTCTCTCTCTCTCTCTCTCTCTCTCTCTCTCTCTCTCTCTCTCTCTCTGCGGATACATGTGGGGAACAAGAGTCTTTTCTGCAAGGAATGGTACCGCAAATCCGGGTCATATTAGTCTTTTCAATATTTGAAGACCTCGAGGTATATTATGATACGTATACCTGATTTCAAAATGGCCATCAGAGGACGTTTGCTTTGGCTTAATTTGTGCCTGAACTTGTGTTCGAATTTCTGCAGCGTTCGCTGTTTTATATTTACAGAAGCCGCATATCGTTGATAACATAAAAGATAAGTAAAATGAGGCTTTCCAGAGCAGCCGTTGCAGGAATTATAGATAACGAAATATCGTGGACGTATTCTAATTAATACAGTGAATTTCAGGTGTATCTATTCCTTCGTGTTTATTTGTTTATCACCTTCTTCTATAACTTGTCTCTCTGTGCAGCTGATTTCCTTTGGAGCCTTCTCGGGTTTAGAGTCTGTTGACGCTGATCATGAGGGGTTTCAGCTGGAATTGTCAAGAAACAAAGAAAATAATTGAAATGTTGATGTGGTAAAATATGGCCTTAATTAGAAAATATTTGCAACTTTTTTTATATTTCTCTAACTAGCGACTTAGAATTGGTGATAAACAAGAAAACTGAGGGACCGGTTTTAACAATGAGTCGGAATTTGTGGGATGGGACAGCAATGGCCGATTTAGGCTTCGAAATATGTGTTGCATTTTGAAAATCGAATTTCAATGGTGTTTAAGTAGATATACACACTCTTTTATTTCAAAAAAGGCCATACTACATAGATACACACACACACACACACACACACACACACACACACACACACACACACACATATATATATATATATATATATATATATAATATATATATATATATATATATATATTACTCTAAGTTCATCCCACGATTAAACGAACCCCTAAAATCTGCGTGAGTAAACCTGTTGTTCACCTTAACGTTGAAACAAAATCACCTATAAATGGAAGAAATATCTAACAACGGCCACTTTCTTTTTGCGTTATATAAAGGATCCCACGACACAGCTTTTTCAACTTAATAAATCGTTTGGAATGCACTGACAGAGTTTCAAGCACAAAGAAGAAAGACAGCTAGAATTTCGACGGGAAAAATCCTTGCGCCATCAAAGTGGACTTTCTTTTCGGTGAATGAAAATAAAAGAAGAGAGATATATTTTTCTCTTCTTTCCATTCTTTTTTTTTATGATATGGAATGTTTCCTCCCTCGAAAAAGAAGGTTTGTTATGAGGAAATCCTTTGTATCTCCCCGTTCGTTCCTTCTCTTTCTTTGTCTCTCCCTTCCATTCATCTTTTCATCGTGTCCTTCTTTCCCTCCTTCCCCTTTTCGTTATTCAAGGGATTTTGTCTCCGGAGTCGTTGTACGTTCAATGAAAAACTGTGATGAGAATATGAGATAGTATGATCTGTATTCCAGTCCTCTTCGAAGCCTTCAAAGTTATGTATGTCTGGATTTCGCGAAACCTCTCCAAACCAGGGCCACGTATTTTTGGTCGAGTAATCCTGTGAATAATTGTCCCGAGAAAGAGACAGATGGAGATTAGAGAGACAACCGAGAGAGACAAGGATATCTGTGACTGAAATGAATGACCTCTGACCCACCACCTACTCTTTCATTTAGGTTTTTGGTCTTTTACGAGTCGGGTGGTTATTCAGAGAAAAAAACAGAGACAATTATTACTTTGCACTCACTATTAGATAATGCTATAACATGGCTTGTTCAGTTATTTAGACCATTATATTGCATAAACCTTCAATTCTGTATTCATACTCGTCATAAAATCCCACTGATATAAAATAACAGATTTGTATCAGTAAATAGATTCATATTTCAACTTCATTTTTTTATCTACTGTCACATGCAGAGTCCTAATTTCTGTTAAAAAAAAGGGGGAAATCTAATAGATTAATATCACCACCGAGATAACATCTATATATTAGTAACACTACTAAAACAATATTGAATCCTGAGTTATCTATGACATCCAGGTGGTAAGCAACAAAACTTATTAATTGTACTAACTTCTTCCTTACCTCTGGGATCTTTTCTGTCAATTACTTGAAAATTCTACTAATCAAGTAATTATATCATCGAGTATAAAATTGAATGATTTCGGTGTCATTATTAGTTATAATGATGATTTTGATCATATTTCATAAATATTGAAGATGAAGAAAGCTGGGTAAAGAGAAAG
>NC_061109.1:72328610-72338610 GCF_015104395.2 Macrobrachium nipponense
TTCTTGGCGACAGCTGGAACCACGAATAAACTGCCGAAAAGAATCAAAACCCCTTGGTCCAGGAATTAGCATCAGATATAATTGACACTTAACGGGATTAAACGACCAGTTCAGATCCCTTAACGACCACTGCTATTGTTCCGTATTCAGAACAAATAGTGATATTACGTTTATCCTTTGCCCGTGGGAGAAGGGGAATCCCCGTCCTGTCAGAAAGATGAATCGAGGAAAGAAAATGAAACTCATAATCACGAGTCGTTTGGGGAAGGGGTCATATTTTCTGTTCCGGATATTATCCTCTCTCTCTCTCTCTCTCTCTCTCTCTCTCTCTCTCTCTCTCTCTCTCTCTCTCTGGTACATTTTTTAAAGTTTTTTTAGCCTTCGTTGGAATGTTGACATAGGAAAGTTTTCTTTTGCTCACAGGAACGAGATATTGATCAGAAATGCTCTCGATAATTTTTGAGTGAATTTTGGAATTTAGTTTCTGAGATAACTTGATCTGATATGTCGTAACTATCAACGTTCTGCGAAGTAACGAGCATTATTACTCGTATCCTTATGGAAATGGAATAGAAAATCTAGGCCAAAGGCGAATCGCTGGTCCCTAGGAGGTCATTCGGTGCTGAAATGGAAATGGAGAATAGAAAGGTTTGCTGGTGTAACAGGGGGAAAACCTCGTTGTTCCAATAGGGAATAATTGTTAATAGAGGGTGGAAAGTAAGTTGGAAGGAAGATAATATGAACGGAGGTACAGTAAACGGAATGCAAGGGGTTGCAGCTAGTTGCGGATGGATCGCTGCAAACCACTCTAAGTAATTCCTCCAGTGCACTGCATAAGGTGCACTGACGGCACTAGCCCCCTACGTGGCTTGTATCTTTTTATGCTTACTGTTACAATACTGGCTTCCAAGATCTCCAAAGGCTCAACTGCAAGTTTTATTCCAGTCCTGCTTTTACTACATCTAATCCAAACGTGGCTGTATCATAACATACAAACAAACACACCTTTACATTCAAACTTTGACGACAATATATAGTCATTATATTTCTAAATCCATAATTAACACATGACACATCATTAAATAACAATCTAATCCAGGGTTATTAAAACCCGAAGTCTTAAGATAATACTATTCATATAACTATGAGTTTGCGTAAAAGAAAGTACATTTGTAATATCTTTTGGCTCGACATATATATGTTGGATAGTGTATAACCTTCCTCATCATTGTTGCAACGGAAGAGTAATTGGAAAAAAGTTGATTATCTGTTTTCTTTAAGACAAATGTTCTCTTATGTTTCCTCTCTCTTTCTGTTCTTGTCTCTCTACTGTTCGTCAAACTTCCAGCAATCCGTCTTGAAGATCAATTCTTATGATTAGGAAAGGGCCAACCGATGTTCCACACGAAGAACAACCGGCTCTGAGGTATTTTCCAAAAGTCATATTCTTTTCATTCCATGTTGTCTGCGATGTAATCCTAAGAGAAAAACATTTCCATTAAGAAATTTACTGTTGCTTTTTCCTTGTTATATGATTATTGTTATTATTATTATTATTATTATTATTATTATTATTATTATTATTATTATTATTATTATTATTATTATTATTATTATTATTATTATTGAAATTGTTTTACCAGATCGCTAAACTGAATCAGCTCACACAGGGCTGGTCCGAAGGAATTGTCTTACTTATGGTTATTTTTTTTATTTTGTCAATTGTTACAATAACTGAATTAACTACAAATATTGAAGTGTCTGGCAAAATTTCACTGACCGATTTATTTCCAAAATTTGCTAGTTCCAAAACTTGACTGTTACTGAAATGGAAACGTAGTTTTTAGTACGTTATGCTGCAAGAAAAGGATTCTTTTCCGTCCATATTTGCTCATTAAAAAATTTACTTGAGATACTGAGCAAAAAAAAAAAAAAAAGATAATTATTACAGGAAAAATAATTCTTTAGTATTTTCATGTCAAAAATCAACGTGGCAAATAGGGCACAGTGCAACAAATAAAAGACACGAAAAAGTTACCATACATAATAATCTGATAACGATATTAATTATCGTACAAAGCTTCCATAGAAACTTATTTTCATACTTTAAATTTATCCTTCCTACCTCTTTCAAAATATTTGATATTTCTATACGATGACATTGTTTCCTTTCTATATATATATATATATATATAATATATATATATATATATATATATATATATATATATATATATATATATTTACGTTTGAGCCGGCCTCGTGTGGCCCAAAATGTAAAGGAAAATGTTATATGGAAATGCAAGGTCACTGGATTTTAACTTACCTTAACAAAGGGGGGTTTCGGTATTATTATTTTTAGAGAAAGAGGTTGCCAGAAAACTCAGCTAATTACTTTACGTACATTTATTTACAGGAGGCCGTTGAAATGGCCTGGAGAAAGAGTAAATGCAGCTTATCCGCACGGGGACCAATATTATCTCTCACAAGGGGATAGCTGGCTAAAACGAGATTCACGTAAAAGCTGGTTTTCAAAATTATTAATATTATCTTGCTGTAATGCAGCACCTGCGGGCACGAAGACTTGGACACGTAACTCAGCAAATCTGGAAAAAATCCCAGATAAGACACAAAATGAATGAAAGATTTCTTGCACAAGTTACAGTACTCACTTTGTCTAACACACTGGGGAGGGACTCTTAGTGTTAAATGAAATATTCAATGACTTCATTTGTCTGTAACGATCATAAAAGGGAGGCATGCGGCCACGAGGCAGTGAAAGGAACAAAGGAATGTTCATTTGAGAATTTGGAGTTTGAATTTTGAAAATGGGGAGTAGTTATGTGACTAGGAGGGAAAGAACTGGCAATATGACTGATTCACAAGACGTACCTTGAGGGAGGCTGGGACATCTGTCCGAGGTCCCGGCTTGGAGCGGAATGAGGCCGACTGCAGATGTGGTTCTTGGGTGTTGGGGGTCAGCTTATCCCCCTTCCGGCGGCAGTCCTGGAAATAGAGCATATCGCCACCGAGAAGTTCACAGGATAAAAGGTCTTAGGAGTAGGCCTACAAAGTGCCTAGCTAGCTACACACTCCCTTTTGGGATACGTCCCTAAGGCTGACAGGAGTCTTTCCCGCAGCTAACAGCTGGCACCGGGCATGCCTAGTCTGGCCTGAGTTTGTTTCCCACCCAAATCAGCTGATATTCGAGTAAACATGGCTGCTTTTCTAGAAATAAAATAGATTAAATAAATGCTGGGGAGACGAGGCAATCTATATTTGTAACAATATATATATATATATATCTATATATATATATATATATATATATATATATATATATATATATATATACATATATATATATGTATATATATATATATATATATCTATATATATATATATATATGATAATTATCCACATCACCGTGATTCATATATATCATTCGAGCTATAATGTCCTTTTATTCTGAAATTCGTTCTACCTCGGAATTGATATATTTTCATATATGTACCGAAGGGGAATTTTTAGTTGATAATAATTTCGTCCTCTCATGGGATCGAACCACCATCCAGTGGACGGGAACGAAATCAGTACGGACAGTGACGTTATCAAGTCCTGATTTCCTTCCCGTCCACTGGACGGTGGTTCGATCCCATGAGGGGACGAAATTATTATCAACTAAAAATTCCCCTTCGGTACATATATGAAAATATATCAATTCCGAGGTAGAACGAATTCGATATTAAAGGACATTTATAGCTCGAATGATATTTTTTTATATTCCTTTTTGGAGATATATATTTTTGGAGCCTTGTTTTGTTCCACATGGAGTTATTGGGGAAATAGAGGTAAATATTTTGTATTTGCCGAAATAGAGGTGATTATTCTCTATTCCTGGAGTGGTGTCTTTTTTTTTTTTACTGACATGTGGCTATTAGAGAAATAAGAGAATAATATAAGGGGGTTGGTTTTTAACCAAATGGAGGAAATATTTTTATAACCGGAGTGGTGTTATTATTAATATGGTGTCTCATAATGGAGTTGGAATTAATCTTTGGCGGGTGACCCTTTTTTTTTGTGGTTATGGAGTTTTTTTGAGCAAAGAGGAGATTTCTGAGGTTCTCTTTTTTGATTTTGTGTCTATTTAGAGGCGAATGGCATTACTGCATTAAGAGTCATTTGGAGATGTGTGCATTTTTTATGTTCACAAGTGTGTTATTCTTGGAGAAATATAATTTGGGGAAAAGTCATGTTGAAAGAATAAGTCTTTGAGACAAATTTTTGAACACATTAGTCATATCCTGGAGTTAATTCTGTGAAATGTGTCAGTTAGACCTTTTTTTCTTGGAGAATCATGGATTTTGTTCCTTAAAAATATGTGTCTGGAATAGACAATTTTTTGGTGCTGTTGTTTGAGCATGCGTCCGCAGGCGATTTTTCTGCTGACAAGCGATGTGATGAGCCGTGTGCTGAGCGTGTGCTGATTCTTTTCCTCTGATGGTGATAGATCAGAATTTTTGTTTTTTTCACTATCTGGAAATGTTGGCTATAGCATTCACGAACGCATGTGTGAGAGTTTGCTTTCTGGCAAATTCCGGGGCTTTACATGGAGCATTTCTGAGAAAAACGCGGGAGTTATGCATATTTATACATGTATTATGTTTTTATTTTTGTGATTGGGGAAATCTACTTGTGATTATCCTTTTTTTTTATTGTTTTTCTTTCTTTTCCTATGAGAGATATGATTTGGGGGATTGAGTTTAAGTAGCATTTCTTTTTTGGACGGGAGATATGATTTTACCGGGAGATGTAATTTTTCGAGGGTTGTTACTTACGTAAAGGGAGTTTGACATTAAGTCTTTTTGTGATTAATTATTGAGCAGTAAAGGGGTGTTTGCTGTTAAAAGTTGGAGATTTTTACTGATTTTGTGGGTTATTTAAATGTCAGAACTTTAGAGAACGTTTTTGGGTCTGGGTGTTACGAGATTCTTTTTTTTCCCTTGGGCTTATTGCGATTTTTTTTCTTTTTTTTTCTTGTGATCACATTCGAGTTCGAAATGTGAGTGCAGAATTCCGTGGAGTTGCTGTGATTTCTGAGTTGTGTGTGTGCTGATGTGCGAGTTTGGAGAATTGAGTTGGAGAACTTGATGTTTTTTTTTTTTCTTAGAGAGTTGTGATAATGACTTATCATTTTAGTAGTCATATTGAGGGAGTTAATTGGGAGACGTTCAGTTAGTGTTTCTGACTTTTTGAGATCATTGTTTGATGGAAGTAGTATGTTTGGGTTAATTTTCTTGGATTGACCAGTGACTTGACTGACATACTAACACACACCCAAAAAGTCGTTCCCCGACACCAGCAAGACGTCCACCAGCCGTGAAGAGAGGTTGCTGCCATGTTGTCCAGGGTGATTACAAGTATTTCCACGTGGGTGATCGCGAGAATTCTACAGCGTGATTTTTAGAAGCCGTGAGAGTCTTCTACGATGAGGGAGGCATTCCGTCTTCCTACAGTTGCTACAGCCTGCTACAGTCTACTTTCTGTTCAGCTACTTGCAGACAAGCGAAGAGGGATATTCAAGAATCCTAATGCAGAAAATATGAGAGAAAATGCGTCTTGTGTTATTGGGAGATTAAAGCGTGATAAGACTTTATTTTATAATGCCAGAGACGTGCAGTTTTTCTTATATTTTATTTTAAGCCGGCCAGTGTTTTGTATTATATAAGCAATTTTGCTAGGCGGGGGCTAGCATATAGGTGGCCGAGCAATCTGTAAGGCCTAGGGGTTTTGATTAATAATATGCGTTCTCTGTGACCTATGGAATGTGGAGAACAGTGCAGAGGTGACGACCTGAGAGTAGCTGATGAATGAGTTTCTCGGGGGTGGCGTGAGATAAAAATGCTTGGTTCGTCAAGTCAATGTACGACAGTTTATGAACTCTTCTCAAAGTGCCTTTGGGAAACTGGTTGTAGCCAGTAATATGAGGCGTTGTCGAAGTGTGCGTGTGTGCCTCTTCTATTCATAATGTATCACTAGCCAAGTCTATGGGAAGACTTGCACAGAGATTCGTGGGGGAAGGCAAAGCCACGATGGCAGATGCCAAAGTGTTTTTATTATCAGTGAGTGATATCCGGTTGGGAATGGGTAGTGTTACTCACTAGCCAAGTCTATGGGAAGACTTGCACAGAGATTCGTGGGGGAAGGCAAAGCCACGATGGCAGATGCCAAAGTGTTTTTTTATTTATCAGTAAGTGATATTCCGGTTGGGAATGGGTAAGTGTTACCTTTACTTTAGCCAAAGGATGGCTTGTTTGATATCTTGTAAGATGTTCATTTTTATTAACTTTGTCTTTAAACTTGTGTGTGTACTTACCGGGATGTGTTCTGTATCTTTGAAACAGACGGATCTGGAAATGCCGGGGGACAGAGTTCCCAGTGGGGTGTGAACTTTTTGGTGACTTGACATTGTACCGTTTTTTGGGTTAGTCTGTAAGACTGGATTACTTGGTTAATTGATTTATTTATTTTTGTTAATAAACGCTAATGTTATGATGCAACTCTCTCATTTTCATTACCTGTTAGAATGGAGAGAGAGTGGAGAGAGAGAGAGAGAGAGAGAGAGAGAGAGAGAGAGAGAGAGAGAGATAGGTTGTGTGTGTAATGGAGTAATGGGGTCTGCCTTCCGTTTCGTGTCCACGCTTACCTTATGAATACTGGGGGTCCTTCCCCCATGTTATACATATATGAAAATATATCAATTCCGAGGTAGAGCGAATTAGATATTAAAGGACATTATATATATATATATATATATATATATATATATATATATATATATATATATATATATATATATATATATCATATATATAATAGCAGAGCCAGCTGCTCATTAGGCAAATGTTTGTTTCCACAAGGTATATGTTTGTGCACCAGCAAATGAACGAGGTGGGTGTCCCTTGAAATCGGCTAATGGGGATGGGCCCACGTACTTATATTATAGCTCGTTATTAGAAAAAAAAAAATGTACCATTGGCCGTGTCAGTCCTGATACATCAGTGACTTCAATTTTTGATTTGAAAGCGTTTCATATTTTGTCAACTCTTCCTGGACTGATTATCTTTTCCGAAGTCAGGTTTCCGTTGGTGGTTGTTTGACCACAAAATCGACGATTAAGTCACAAAGCCACGAGATTTAAAGTCAACCGGGTTCTTTCTACACATCTGTCACAATGCATATATCATAAGCCAAAGGTTCATTAATGATTGCATATCCAGGAGACATTATTATTATTATCCAGAAAATAAACCCCCATTCGTATGGAACAAGCCTACAGGCCTATTGTCTTGAAATTCAAACTCCCAAAGAATATGGTGTATGACTGAAAAAAGTTACAGAAGGTAATAGGAAATACAGAAAGAAGAGTTCAATTGTTAGAGAAGAAAAAAAATAAAAATTATGAAATTAATACCTATAGATGAAAGTATAAATTAACTATAAAACGAGAATGAAAAGTGTATTAGGGTAGTAAATTCATTGCATCTTCGGTTGAACGTTTAAGCTTCTAATTGCACAGCATCCTCAGGGAGGCTTCCACAGTCCAACGGTGTGAGGAATAAAAGACCTTTGGAACTGAGAAGTTCGTCAGAGTGACACATTTACTGCACATTGGAGCTGCTGTTCAACGTATACATCACAACCATAATATCCTCGGCCTGGTTAGGTGAAAGTGCATAAATTTATTAATTCCAATAATCTCAGTGATTTCCTAAAAACATTTCCTGAAATGATTTTACGAATTTCTTCGCTTCTGCCCCGCTGTAATTTCGGGTTCCCAGGGAAACTGCAATCTCTGGGGGGGGGGGGGGGGGGGGGGGGGGGGGGGGGGGGGGGGGGGGGGGGGGTGTTCTTTTAAAACGAGAGCCAATACTCGGACATTTTCGTTGTCAGCCGGGCGTAAAAAGGCTCTTCCTGTTTTACAATCCAATTACCGTTTTTTCAGAGCTAATTGAATGGCTCTCACTTTCCGGCCTTTGTCACGAAACTGTGGTGTTCTCTGCATCCAGGGGATAAAGAGATGTTTTCCTTTCGTTTTAATGGGGTTTTAGTGACCGACTGTAATTATAGTTATACTTTGTTTTGTAGTTCCTTTTGTAGTATTTTTTTATATTAAGTAAATGTAATGTGAACATGGAGAAGATACAAGTACGAGCACACGCCCACGCACGCAGCACGCACGCACACACCCACACACACACACACACACACACATATATATATTATATATATATATATATATATATACAATTATATATATATATATATTATATATATATATATATACATATATATATAATATATATATATATATATATATATATATATATATATATATATATATACATTAGTTTAAGAACGATGAAAAATTATGATATAAGAAGTGAGGTATTCATTATAATTCATGTACGAGAAAGTGACTGGTTTGGTATAAAATGAGGGACTGAGATAATGTTGTGTTAAGTACCACGCCTCTTTAAAATCTTCATGCACTGAATAAGGTGAGAAGTAAGAGAAAGGAAATTAAATTGTATGGTAAGTTTTGGAAAAAAAATCGAACGTGAATGATACCCAGAGCGGCCTATGTTTACAAATGATACAGTATCGTTAGGTGATAGTGGAAACATTGAAAGTCCTGAAGCAGCTAAAATTTTGAAGTAAAATCACAGTGTATATAGGAACGTTAATGATGTACAGAAATGGCGTTTATAAATGATACCGTAGAGACTGGTTGTAGTGAAAAGAAGCTGCTGATAATAGTACAAGTTAGAAAGTACTAAAAATTAATTTCTAAAGTATACTACGGATAAATAGAAACAACAAGATGGAGCATTGACAGTTTATATGAATTTTGAAACAATGAAGGAAGCTAATACGTATAGAAACTAAATATACTAAAAGTCTATCATATTTGAGAAGATAATTATGGAATAAGCTGAATGGCACTCTTTCCAATTAAGTCAAAACAAAACCCCCCAAAAATATAGCTTAAATTTATAATACTTGCAGCTCTTGAAATGATTGCCCCATTTATCGTATATGTGTGTGTATGTGTTTTGTTTTCTGTGTGTGTGTGGGTTCAGACACACTCATGCAGAGAAAGACGGAGACCTCAAGAAAAATACAGGATACTCCAATACAAACTTCATTTATTATATAAAACAAAATTGGCAATAAAACTATTCATAGATCCTTATCCATTCAAGCCCTATCGAAGAATTCATTGCAATAGAAGTTGTTCAAAACACGAGGGAAATTTTGTTATATTCCTTTACTTCCCAAAGGTTACTTTAATTAATTCTCCTTTCTCTGCGCTAGAGTTTCGAGTTGCGAAAGCTTCCACCTTCATGTTGAAAGGAGGTTAATATGGACCGATGAAGTAAACAAATTAAGGCAAAGAAAAGAAGGCAGGACTCTTTAAGAAGGACAACATGGCAACGTTTTGCGGTTGAATGTCCCCATACCCCCTAAAGAAAAAGACCCTCGTGTGATTGTACAAATAATTGTTTTATTATATTAAAGGAAGAAAAAAGTTAATTGAGAAATCATTCTCTATGAATTCATGTACAGTTCACCTTAATATTTCAAGTTAACAACGTTCCAGAACATCCCGTAAAACATCAGACAAGTCTGGCGAAATATATTTATCATTCGAGTGTTTTCTTTTCCGTGTCATTAGTTAAACGATAAAATCCGATCAGTTTTAATGGGTAACACTGATGCCTTTCACACGATAACGGTGATGCATTCATCCTTCGGTAATTAATTGGGTTAGAAAATTTGATTTACATATTGTTGATATTTTAACTAAGCGAGAAAAATGCTAATCTAATAACAATAAAATACCCGAACTGAAAATTGAACCCGACGCTCAAGGTAATTGCGTGACAGTCCGTTATGCTATTAGCGAACAGGAATATTAATTAATGCAGGTCTCGA
>NC_061109.1:72346110-72361110 GCF_015104395.2 Macrobrachium nipponense
CCAGAATGCTCGAACCGTCTCAGTTCAGCGACGATCAAAGGCCACGATTTAATTCGATCTTGTTCAGACGTTTGGTGTCGTTTTGGAGTCAGGCTCTGTTCCTTGGAAATCTGGTGGTGTCTGTACCTTTAAATTTTACTTATAAAAGATAAAAACTCTGTTTTAGACTTTCGCAACATTATTTCTTTACGGAATTTTAAGAATTGTACAGTGCTTCCCAACTACGCACAGAAAAGTTTTTTTTTAATTAACACCCCACTAGCAAACCTCCGCCCACCTCTCTCTCTAATCACTGTCGTCATTTAATCAGTGAAGTAAACGAGTCTGAGATACATTACCATTTAATTTCTAATCCTTTGGCTTGAAAGCTCCCTCCGAAGGTAGGTTTCTTGCACACTTAAAAATATGTTCCCAGGGCAAGATGTAAGTTAATTATTAATGACGATAATGAATGTGTAAACTATTCAATTCAGGTAGGATATTCTTCATAATAAAGTAGTGTTTTGAACAAGAGGCATTTTCAGCTGCAAATTAATTATATGAAAAGATATTGTCCATTCTTCTGTGAGTGTGTGTGTGTGTGTGTGTGTGTGTGTGTGTGTGTTATTTTGAACAAAAATGAGTATGTCAGGAAAATGTAAAATATCTTATCTGACGGTACGAAGTTTAAGTTTCATGGTGAACCTACATTTCTTGATTATATATATATATATATATATATATATATATATATATATATATATATATATATATATATATATATATGATAAGATCAACAGATTTCTGAGAAAAATTAAAAATGACAACATTATAAATGAAGCTATCTATCAACAACTGTTTGTTACTGGTTCGTCATTTAGTATACTATACGGACAACCAAAAATACATAAGCCTGACTTACCACTTAGACCAATTATGGCTGCATATAATAGCCCCTCGTTCTCTATCTCTAAATTTTTAGCGGGATTACTGTTTGAATTAAGTAACAATGAATATTCCTTAAGAAACGGATATGAATTTCAGCAATCACTAAGCAAGATTGGGACTACTACATGGTCAGCTTCGACGTTGAGTCCCTCTTTACAAATGTTCCACTTAATGATACTATTAATACTATACTTGACAGAATTTTTATTGATGATGATACAACATTTCATGGTTTTGATCGGTTGACTTTCAAACAGTTTCTCGATCTTGCTGTGCGAGATTCGATGTTCATTTTTGATAAACAACTCTACTCGCAGGTCGATGGAGTTGCTATGGGTTCTCCTTTGGGCCCTATTTTTGCTAACTTTTTTATGTCTGATTTAGAATCAAAACTTTTAAACGGTCGTGACCTTAATTTTAAACCATTTTTATATCGAAGATATGTGGATGATACTTTTGCTTTATTTCGACATTCATGGCAGTGTTCCTTGTTTTTAGAATTTATTATTAACGCTCATTCTCAGATTAATTTTACTATGGAGGTAGAGAGCGAGGGTAGCCTTCCATATCTTGATATTAATTAAGGAAACTAGAAACAGCTCAGAATTCACCTCGGCAGTATACAGAAAACCTACTTGTACGGGATTGACCAATAACTTTTATAGCTCTTCCCAATACTCATTTAAACTCAACACCATCTATTCGCTAATTAATAGAGCCCTCAAATATCCTTCCTCATAGCAAATATTTCATAACGAAATGACTTTCTTGGTAAACTTTTTCAAAGCCAATTCATTTCCACAAGATATAGTACATAAAATCACTAACAAGATAATTTCCAAATTTTTGCATCCATCATCAACTACTTTTGATGTACCGAAGAAAATATTTTATGCTACTATTCCGTATTTGTCCGATTCAAAATTTATCTTAAACCTCACTCGTATAATAGAACAGAAAATTCCCTGTCTTAGCGTCAGGCTTGTGTCGAGTAATCCTTGCACTATTCGATCGTTTTTTAACTTTAAAGATCGCCTTCAGCCCTTCATGAGATCCAACGTTATTTATAAATTCACATGCCCTGGATGTCGGGCTCTTGCGTTGGATCGACTTGAGGTTGAAGGTCAGATATTGTAGCCATTTAGGCTTTAGCTTCCGTACAGGTCAGAGGATAAAACAACCAGAATTTTCCAATATCAGAAACCACTCTATAATATGCAAAACTGAAATTCAAAAAGAACACTTTACAATAATTGATTATGTTAAACAGCCTGACCAACTAACAATGCTGGAGTCGTTATACATTAAAAGACTGGTGCCCTCATTAAACGTTAAATTGTCCTTGTCACCTTTGTACCTGGCATAGTTTTCGTCGCTTCTCTCTGCCAACTGTAACTCATTCCATCTTCACTTCTGATCATGGACGGTTGGTGTTTTTAGTAGTCTCTCTTTTCATATACTGCTTTTTTTAAATCTTTTTTTAGGCTTTATTTTTAGAAATTGTGAATTCCTTGTAATTTTGAATGATTGTCTATAATATGTCTTTGTATTTCATTCACAGACTGATGATGCACAGAGATGTATGTGCGAAACGTATCGTATGCAATAAACTTGGCCTTTGAAATTTCGTATAATGGACTCCTTCTGGACACTATGATATACATATATATATATATATATATATATATATATATATATATATATATTATATATATATATATATATATATATATTTATATAATTATATATATATATATATATATATATTTGTGTGTGTGCTATATTTTGTATATAAATACTTTAAGTATAAAGATATAAAGTAAGCAAGGAAATGAGGAAATCAGATGAGTGATTGTGTCAGTAAGTGAGGAAGAGACACAAAAGAAATAAATGGGAAGTAGAGGCAAAGCAGTTGAGCGTTGAAAAGAGCCTAAAATGAAAATATAAGATACTTTAATATTATGAAATATTAGTGCTGGTTAGTACATAGTCTAGAGTATGTCAGGTGTATATATAATAGATGGAAAACATGTGAAAAAGAAAGGGTAACTGAAAAATGTTTCATACTCGGGTAAGTAGATTAAAAGAGACTGACATGAGGGAAATGTTAACTAATAACAGAGGTAAAAAATAGGCAAAGAAAAGAGCTTTCAAGATTTCCACCTTCAGCCGGTGGAGCAAGAAGAAAACGAAGGATGATAAAGAATAGGAAATGATAAAATAAAGAGATAACGGAATTGAACGAAAGAACTCTGGGCCTATGACCCTTATCACGCAAGGCCCTTCCTCTTAGCATAAAAATTCAATTATAGATAGAACAAAATACCTGGCCTTGTTTTTGGCCTTCATTCTGGTCTATCCGACATAACCAACATTCGGGAAACTCATCAAATCAAATACAGGAAGACTTCTTTCTCTCCGTTATTTGCAGCGACAATTGTCTGGACACCACCGCTCAATATCGAAACGGTCGAAGATCACAACAACAATATACGTATTAACTACCAAGAGAAGCAATAATGCTGAGCCGACGCAGCAGCACCACATAACCATTATATAAAGGATCATTGTTGTGCCACCTCTGGATATATTAGAGGAGGTTATGAAGCAGGAAGAGTCTAGAATGAACGGAGCTGAAAGAGGGATGCCTTGTTTGTGAGGAGTCGATAAATGTCACGTAACAGCAATTGAGGTAAGAGTTAGACGGGTGTGCCTGCCGAACATTAGTTAGAGGGAGAGAAAGAAAGAGGTTTAGAGATCCTTCAAGCAGATTCTGCAGAGAGAGAGAGAGAGAGAGAGAGAGATGAAAATAACTGCTATGAAGTATAACGGTAATTTCAACGTAGTTCCTCTTCAGTTTTAAACGAATTTCCCTACAAAATAATAATAATGATAGTAACCCATAGAAACATAAATTATATAAATACACACCACACGCTCCTTCACCTTCTAGAACTTCCTCCTATAAAACGTCCTATAAAAAAATACCAAACTCTTGAAACATTTACCAGCTCCAGTGTCCCAACCAGCTCAGTAGACCCCAAAAGGCTGAACGACCGTATTTCATCATAAAAGTCGGGGCGGGGGGAGGAGGAATGTCTGGCTGTCTGGCTTTTGGAATTCCTCACACTGCTGCAGGAACTGACTCGGAAAGGTCTCGTCATATCCTGAAGGAGGCTCCGGAATTTTCTGAATTCATGAATTCTTGATTTCTGAAATGTCTTGGAGGTGTCTTCACGTGGAGGTGTACTTGCCATGTTATTTATGCAGTGCATTGATAACCAACTGATATTTAAATTGATAATAAACCGATATTTGGAAGGTAATCAATCGATATTTAAAAGATAATCAACCGATATTTGAATTCATAATTAATCAGCTGACATTTGAACTGATAATCAACAAATATTTGAATTGATAATTAACAACTAATTAAAAAATTATGTTCAGCTGATATTTGAATTGATAATCAGCTGCAATTATTATCCTTTTGTGTTCTGAAATGTTATGATGCTTCAGATGTGAAGAAATTCGCAGCTTCATGTATGAGAATTGTCCAATTTCAGTTCTTGTTGCCTAATGCTCAATTCCAAGTACGGTTCCCTAATGCCTAATTCTAATTTCAATTGTCTAATGCCCTTTTCCAGTTCCGGTTGCCTAATGCCAACTTCCAGCTGTGATTGCCTAATGCCATATTATAATTCTGATTCCAGTTCCGATTGCCTAATACCGTATTCCAGTTCTGATTCCAGTTTTCCTAATGTCCAATTCCAGTTCCGATTTCCTAATGCCGCATTCTATTTGTGATTGCTTAATGCCCAATGGCATTAATGCTCAGTTCCAGTTCCAGTTCCAGTTCCAGTTCCAGCTACCTAATGCTAATTCCAGTATCAGTTTCCTAATGTCCAAATCCAGTTGCCTAACACCCAATTCCATTTCCAGTTTCCTAATTCCCAGTTCCAGTTCTGACTGCCTAATGCCCATTTCTATTTCCACTTCCACTTAACTAAAGATAAAAGGAGAAACATGATTTCTTAGAAGAGAGTAATCGTTGTGGGAAGAAGCAATGGGATAATGTGCAATTCTCAAAATTATACCAGACTTCATAATTTACCGTTTCTTTAACGATACAAGTGATTGCACTATGAAGTGTCGTGTTGCTTTTCACTTGCGAGTCCAAGGATTTTGATTATTTTAAATTGCTCATCAGTTGTTATTTAAATACTTATTTTTTTGTCTCTAATACTGACTAAGCCTTTCTCGATCCTGTTATCCGTAACCTCGAGAATATGTTTTTTTCTTCATAATTAATACCCTTCACCACAGGAACTTTCATAAAAAATAAGTATATGCATTCTTTGCGTTGATATATCAAAGTAATTAGTTGAATGAAAGGTCATCATGAGAAACTATTTATCAGGTTATCGAAAGATAAATTAAAATCATGTATTTATCAAGTTATCATAGGATAATGTTTATTTCCCACAGGTGCCATTACAATGTAAGGTTCGTGCAAATCATTACTTACCCAGACTGGCAATTCACGTATTTCTTTCTGCCAAAACATGCTTCACGTTCCCAGAAATTCAAGCCATAAAATTTACTCCTTTTTGGAAAAAGTAATGAGAGAGAGAGAGAGAGAGAGAGAGAGAGAGAGAGAGAGAGAGAGAGAGAGCAGAATCGGCAGAGAAAGCGCAAACGGGAGGAGACACAGCATCTATGCATAGAAAGTAATGTCAGAGGCTGTAAAACCTGAGATTCCTTTCGCAAAATGGTATCTTTATAAGCGAGCATTTTCCGGTGCGCCTCCAGTGACATCTTATCTCCATTGTTCGAGATCTTTACAGCTGTGTTGTTCTCGAATTTGGGGCTCTTCCGTTCGAACAAAACTTTTCCTGTCGCTTTTGAGAAGGGAGACTGCAAAGTCTCGGATCTTCGTCCTAAAGTAAAGCTTAGGATAATAATAATAATAATAATAATAATAATAATAATAATAATAATAATAATAATAATAATAATAATAAAATACAAAAACAGGAAAGTAACGAGAACTGAACGGGATAAAGCTACCAGATGGGAGCAACATCAAACACATAGATGAGACAGGATACAAATACCTGGGAATAATGGAAGGAGGAGATATAAAACACCAAGAGATGAAGGACACGATCAGGAAAGAATATATGCAGAGACTCAAGGCGATACTCAAGTCAAAACTCAACGCCGGAAATATGATAAAAGCCATAAACACATGGGCAGTGCCAGTAATCAGATACAGCGCAGGAATAGTGAATGGACGAAGGCACAGAACTCCGCAGCATTGATCAGAAAACCAGGAAACAAATGACAATACACAAAGCACTACACCCAAGAGCAAATACGGACAGACTATACATAACACGAAAGGAAGGAGGGAGAGGACTACTAAGTATAGAGGACTGCGTCACATCGAAAACAGAGCACTGGGGCAATATCTGAAAACCAGTGAAGACGAGTGGCTAAAGAGTGCATGGGAAGAAGGACTAATAAAAGTAGACGAAGACCCAGAAAATATACGAGACAGGAGAAAGACAGAAAGACAGAGGACTGGAACAACAAACCAATGCACGGACAATACATGAGACAGACTAAAGAACTAGCCAGCGATGACATTGGCAATGGCTACAGAGGGGAGAGCTCAAGAAGGAAACTGAAGGAATGATACAGCGGCACAAGATCAGGCCCTAAGAACCAGATATGTTCAAAGTACGATAGACGGAAATAACATCTCTCCCATATGTAGGAAGTGCAATACGAAAAATGAAACCATAAACCACATAGCAAGTTGAATGCCCGGCACTTGCACAGAACCAGTACAAAAAGAGGCATGATTCAGTGGCAAAAGCCCTCCACTGGAGCCTGTGCAAGAAACATCAGCTACCTTTCAGTAATAAGTGGTACGAAGCACCAAAACCTGAAGGAGTGATAGAAAACGATCAGGCAAAGATCCTCTGGGACTATGGTATCAGAACGGATAGGGTGATACGTGCAAATAGACCAGACGTGACGTTGATTGACAAAGTCAAGAAGAAAGTATCACTCATTGATGTCGCAATACCATGGGACACCAGAGTTGAAGAGAAAGAGAGGGAAAAAATGGATAAGTATCAAGATCTGAAAATAGAATAAGAAGGATATGGGATATGCCAGTGGAAATCGTACCCATAATCATAGGAGCACTAGGCACGATCCCAAGATCCCTGAAAAGGAATCTAGAAAAACTAGAGGCTGAAGTAGCTCCAGGACTCATGCAGAAGAGGTGATCCTAGAGACGGCACACATAGTAAGAAAAGTGATGGACTCCTAAGGAGGCAGGATGCAACCCCCGGACAACCCCACACTATAAATACCTACCCCAGTCGAATTGGAGGACTGTGATAGAGCAAAAAAAAATAAAAATAAAAAAAATAAATAATAATAATAATAATAATAATAATAATAATAATATTTCGTACTTTATAATTCAGTTATTTAATCTTCAGTCGTTTATATAATCTGATTTCTGAACATGTTGATATAGAATGGAAAATGAATTCAACCATTATGTCATTTTTTTTTTTTTTTTTTTTTTTTTTTTTAGGAAATAACGATGTCAAGAATTTGTGATAAAACATCAAAGGACGATTTACAAAAAAAATTAATTATTAAATAAAGATAAATAAAACGATGAAAAATAACGCAAGACGACCAAGTGGAAGAAGAATTTTCATTGAGGCATAAGAGAATGTCACGGATAATTTCATTCATTGACGGATAATGTCCCGGAACTATTTTAAATTCAGGATTAAGGACTATACGACTGAACGTATTTTATAACGGTGAATTTGTTCTAAATCACACCCATGCACGCTCACGCACGCGTGCACACGCACACACACATATAGATATATATATATATATGTGTGTGTGTGCGTGCATGTGTGAGCATGTGTGAGTGTGAAAGTAACACATTTCTTTGCCTAATCGCTCAGCCTATTATATAGCACTTTGACAACGATTTAGATAAATATTGTCTCGCTCACGTTTCAGTTAACTGTTTACAAATGCATCAAGATATGTCCAGCTTTATTTTCCTATTTGATGCTTCAACCACTCTCAGGTTTAATTTACGAAGTTTAATAGTTTTTTCTAGGACCACACAAATTCTTTAGGAGCTAATCTCAAGATACCAGACTTATTGATGTTCGTATCAATTATAGCCAAAAACCATTTATTATTAGATTTAAGTGCAGCAATTGCAAGGCATATGCAGAACAATTATTAAAACATTAACGGCAATTCATTGTGTGCAGAAGTCATGGCTCTACGTATTACTTTTTAAATTTATAGGATTTTCTTTTTAGCTTTTTAAGAGCAAACTTGCTTTCCTCCTATACATTCAGAGTAGCCCGTGCATTCTATTAATTTTATAACTTAATTCACGAGGACATCTTATAGTTAAAAGCAAATCACTTAATAGAATTTCACTTGAACTGAGTCAGGCTGGATCAGAAGCCTGTTTATTGAAAAATTTCTCTTTCAGATTTTATGGGAATGAGGAAAGAAATGTATTTCAACTTAGCCTTACACTTTCACTTTTTAGATTTCTATTTTCTTCCTGCGTTTCCTTCTCTTTTCTTCTTTACAAGGAAGAGACAATCGAAATACCAGCTGGCTACTGAATAAACTCTCCACGATAAACCTTCTGATCTTCCAGATTCAGAACAGCCATATAAAGATACACGCCCGAAGACAAGCCAATTGTCCTTCATATTTTTAACCCCCATAACTCCCGATATTCTTGGGTGGGAAAGCGTACCTCGTTTATTATATGAAATACGGTTTGGACGTAGCTCTTTTCCCCCAACCTATGAATTACTAAGGCGGCCATTAATATTGCATTTGTGCTGTTGCAATAGTAAAGGCAGGAGTTTACTTCTGTGGATGACATATGTATAATATATTCTCTTTATGATCGAAGAGAGAATTTCTGTGTGGTATTTATACTTCCTAGAGTATGTCGTTTTTTCTTATGTAACATATGTAATATAGTCTTCATAATCGACGCCGAATTATATTGTTCTATTATTTAAAAAACTGGAGGGGATTTGTTTTCATGCAAAATATAACAGGAGATTTGGGAGTCAATTAGTCATGTTTAAATATCTATAATATATTTTCTTCGTGATAGAGAGGCGAATTTGATTGTGGTATTACTATAAAATTGGAGTTGATCTGTTTATAGAATATAACCCGAGTATTGACAGTGAATCATTACATAATAAAATGTATGTAATATATTATCTTTATGATAAAAGGCTGAAGTTTAGTTTGATATTACTATAAAACCTGAAGTAGATCTGTTTAGAAAAATCGAGATTTATTAACTATTCCGTGAAAACCCTCATATAAATTACATCTCAATGGGATATAAATAATATTTTCATATTTTATTTGTAAAGCCACTTACTTTATGGAACCTAAGTGGGACATTGAAAGGGGTAAACTCCAAATATCATACTAAGAATTATTTTAAGCAACTAAGTTAAGATCAAAGTAATTAGAGTAGTCGAACGTCATTAGTGCCCCAAGGATATCATCTGTTGCCTTCATTTTCATTCCTCCTTAAGTCACTACCCGCCTGTTTATGTACTTTACTCTCTTAGATCTGCTACGAAACACAAGATAGCGGTAAAAGTGTTGTCCGTGTTAGAATTAGAATTTTTCGTTTTCATAATGAACATTGAGAAAGGTGTTTGATCTTATAGTTCGCACTATGTACTATTATTATTATTATCTTTTTTTTTTTTTTTTTTGCTCTATCACAGTCCTCCAATTCGACTGGGTGGTATTTATAGTGTGGGGTTCCGGGTTGCATCCTGCCTCCTTAGGAGTCCATCACTCTCCTTACTATGTGTGCCGTTTCTAGGATCACACTCTTCTGCATGAGTCCTGGAGCTACTTCAGCCTCTAGTTTTTCTATATTCCTTTTCAGGGATCTCGGGATCGTGCCTAGTGCTCCTATGATTATGGGTACGATTTCCACTGGCATATCCCATATTCTTCTTATTTCTATTTTCAGATCTTGATACTTATCCATTTTTTCCCTCTCTTTCTCTGCAACTCTGGTGTCCCATGGTATTGCGACATCAATGAGTGATACTTTCTTCTTGACTTTGTCAATCAACGTCACGTCTGGTCTGTTTGCACGTATCACCCTATCCGTCCTGATACCATAGTCCCAGAGGATCTTTGCGTGATCGTTTTCTATCACTCCCTCAGGTTGGTGCTCGTACCACTTATTACTGCAAGGTAGCTGATGTTTCTTGCACAGGCTCCAGTGGAGGGCTTTTGCCACTGAATCATGCCTCTTTTTGTACTGGTTCTGTGCAAGTGCCGGGCATTCGCTTGCTATGTGGCGCTGTGGAGGAGTGGGTTAGGTCGTCAATGGACTTAAGTCAAGTTAAGCAACAGTCGTTGGATGGGTGACCGCTCTCCTCGGCGTTGATTCCTTGGGAAAGGATCTTTACCATAATTTCCTCAGTCTACTCAGCTGTAAATGAGTACCTATCCCTGATGGGGTAGGATCCAGCTATGGGTTAAATAGCAAAACTCAGCAATGATGTTAAGAAACGAAGGAATAAACGACAACGACGTAAATGGAACCTCTGGCAACAGAGGAGCTTCGTCCGGCAACCAGGTATTCAACCCAATTGAAGGGGAAGACGGTCAGGTACTTGGAGGTCGTCATCCAGCAACTGATCACCACAACGACAGTAATTATTATTATTATTATTATTATTATTATTATTATTATTATTATTATTATTATTATTATTATGCCGGGCTGTATGAAGACGAAAAATTCTTAGTGTTTGGCCTGCTTGCAATAGCCTTTAATCAATATCAAACTCCTAGTAAACAATAATGAATTGATAGTTGGTGCTACGAAAATATTCAGATTTTTGCAATAGTAACGTATTAAATTAAATGAATGATTTTGCATATGAAGAACTTCCAATTTCAGCGTCGCAAAAGAAAAGGCAAAAGTCTATATTGTAAATATCAGTTTCAAGAGTGCATCTATATAATTCTGTTTTGTGAATTAATAATGCATAAATTAAACTATTTGCATGAAAATTTTTCATAGCATCACAAAAGCATTCACTTTTTAATAAAGCACAACTGGTAAGTAATGCTGTCCACTTTATGCGAGAGAGAGAGAGAGAGAGAGAGAGAGAGAGAGAGAGAGAGAATTATTCTGTCTTGCGTCTACGTCTAATCTAAATGACACATTCATAATAATAATAATAATAATAATAATAATAATAATAATAAACTACTCCATAAGCCTTTTGTGACGAACAACGCTTTTTAATAAAAGATTTCATGTATGTTTCTTAAAAACACACGAAGCAATTCAAAACCAAATTCTAGATGCTGAAACCAGGTCATTATGGTTATGGCGTAGATCTGAGATTTCAGAATGAGAGAGAAGCGGAACGAGTGGAAAATCCATTGTAGTCTGTCTGTAATCGAAAGCCTAAGAGGAAGCCTCTAACATAATCAGGTCTTATCTCACCATAGAGGAAGGCGTTCATGTGATGGATGGTCTTATTAATCGTGATAACGGGCGCTGCACATGTTGGTGAGCGAGATTAGAATAAATTGTCTAGACTGGGTTAATGGTAAAGATGGCTGAGTGGCTGGTTATCGTTAGCAAAACTGAAAAGAAATTTATTGTTTTCTTAATGTTTGATGGGTATCAAGTTATCATCTTGTTATAAGACACATTATACAGTAAATTCATCCGCATATATATATATATATATATATATATATATATGATATATATATATATATATATATATATATATATACTATTATCTATTAGTTATATATATATATATATATATATTATATATATATATATATTTTATATATATATATGATATATATATATATACTTATATATAGATATATATATATATATATTTTATTTATATATATATACATATATAGATATATATATATAAATATATATAATATATATATATATATATATCTATATTATATATATACATATATATATATATATATATATGATATATATATATATATTATATATATATTATTTTAAATATAAATTTCATATGTGTTATAAATTACATGCGTAAATACACAACTCACACACACTTTACATATATATATATATATATATATATATATATATATATATATATATATATATATATATATATATATTATTTTAAATATAATCATATTGTGTTATAAATTTACATGCGTAAATACACACTCACACACACTTACATATATATATATATATATATATATATTATATATATATATATATAATTATATATATATTATTTTAAATATAATTCATAGTGTTATAAATTACATGCGTAAATAACACACTCACACACACTACATATATATATATATATATATATCATATATATATATATATATATATATATATATATATATATATTATATATTAAGAATAACTTCAACAAAAGAGTGTAAAGCCCTGCTTACTCTAGAAAGAGAGCTTCCCCTCATCCCGGGTAGAGTGTTAGTGGCGGACAGCAGATGCTGCTGGATTGAATAATGGTGCAAGTATAGCTTTGGATAGTTCAGGAAGTTGAATTAAATAGGAAAAATAACCTGCGTGGAAGTACGAAAGATGTTTACCTAACGGCGCCATTGTCGTGTTCTGTTATTCCTCCTGTTAGGACCAGCTTGGCAACAGAATCGAGAACCTGCATCATATCATATAATGAGAGTAAAAAGAGCACGAGTTTGACTTAAACATGCCTCTTTCATCGAATTCTGCTGAGTTCACTGTAATAGAGTGGATGCTGTGGACCTCTGGACAATTCCCAGGAAACAGATAAAGTAAGAATCACAGCATGACTGGTTGTTATATAGCTAAATGTATCATTGATGCCGGATTGACTGCCATCTGATAGGTCGAAAATAAGAAAGAATAATGAATAAAAATCTAGGATAAAATAGGTGATGAAAAATAAAAGGAGAAGCAAAGGTAATTGATGTGAAGGTCTGTGGAAAAAGGATTAAGGAATGATCTGCGAGAATAGGGGAAAAACAGGGAAGAGAGAGGGGGGAAGGCAAAGAAATACTCTGGAAAGAAAGGATGAGGGCAATCAATGGGATGGGGAGAAAAGGGATGGGTTATATATATAAACTAGGATAGCGACTCTCCTCTCTCTCTCTCTCTCTCTCTCTCTCTCTCTCTCTCTCTCTCTCTCTCTCTCAGTAACTTTGCATATTTTTGTGACTGAGGAAAATATTGTTCAGAATTAGAGAATTAATTGATTTTTCTGTCCATAATATCAATTTTCTTTTCTTCAGAAACATTTCTCTTGTTACCCTAGAAATGGTAGTGAATTATGTAAAAACACAGACACACGCGCACACACACACATAAAGAGACACACACACACGCACGCATACATATTTCACTTGCTATTTATCTAAGTGCAAATTAGCATATTACTTATTTAAAGATCTTTTGATATTCATTTGCAGAGTAAAAGACGAAATCATATAAAACCTAAAACCTCAGAAATAATCTTCTAAAAGCACTACTAGACAAAACACTGATGCTTCGAGAAGATTACTTTGAAGTTTTAAATTAATGTAACTGAATATTTCAGTAAAGGAAGCATTTTATGTGACTTCGTCTTTTATACCATAAATGAATAAGAACAAATAATTAAATAAGGGATATGAACATTAATATTGTATTAAAGCAAGATTTTTATATAATTCAGTCTTTTACACTGTAAATAAATATTTGAACAATCCAACTCATTCATAACAGAGCCACATATGTGATTCAAATATAACTAACTAAATGACAAGTAAAAATAAATATAAGATATATTATAACCCCTTCCTTCGTAATCATCTCTGAAGCAAAAGGTTTGTTATCTGCTCCTAATTACTTTTCCTAATTAACCATAATGCTGGGAAACTCATTAGTCTTCTCCGCTCTATCAATTCGGGCGGAGACAAAATTTGGATCTGCGGTTGACAGGACGCATCAGGAGAGAAAACAAGTCCCGTAGGATGAGATGAATCCTTCAACTAGAGTGATGAAATTAATAACAAAAAAGGGCAACGCCAGGATAATTAATAAGAGAATATGAAAATTAGAACAACAGAAAAATGTCTCACCTTTTATACAATTATGTTTAGGAGCTTAAACATTCTTTTTTATTGGATATTGAGAAAGTGATGGGCTTAACACATGGGCTTTCACTTTCATAAACTACTTATAATTTTATGAAGCATTATGTATGGATGTTCGATTTTTTTCTGAAGTCAATAAAATTCCTTCAAGAATATTTCCGAAAGAGAGAGCAATATTATTACAATCAATATTTTGTAAAGAATGCATAACAATTAAGTTTTCGGATCTTAAGATGAAACTTGGAAACACACACAAATGTATATATATATATATATATATATATATATATTATATATATATATATATATATATATATATATATATATATATATATATATATATATATATATATATATATATATATATATATATATATATTATATATATATATATATATATATATATATATATATATATATATATATATATATAATATATATATATATATATAAATGTATCTCTATATGCATACACCTATGTATACATACATACATACACACACACACGCAAACGCACACACACACACACACACACACACACATATATATATATATATATATATATATATATATATATATATATATATATATATATATATATGTTACGAGATAAGAATCTCGTATTTCATTTGGTAAGCGTCAAGCCAAAGCGCTAGGCAACTGGCAATACACTTAATCTCTCTCTCTCTCTCTCTCTCTCTCTCTCTCTCTCTCTCTCTCTCTCTCTCTCTAAGAACAATCACCGGCACAGCCTTCCCTCTCTCTCTCTCTCTCTCTCTCGACTGGTAACCTCTCTCTACCTCTCTCTCCATT
>NC_061109.1:72366110-72371110 GCF_015104395.2 Macrobrachium nipponense
AAAGAAAGAAAAAAAATTCGGCATCCAGTGACATAAGAAAATGTCCACAAAGGATGAACTTTATACTCGTGTCTGTGTGTCTGTGTGCGTGTGTGTGTAACAAGACAGCAGCTCCCCCCCACCCTCTCTCTCTCTCTCTCTCTCTCTCTCTCTCTCTCTCTCTCTCGCTGGCATACTTATTAAATCAAGAGGAAAATGTTCCTTCCTTACGACACATGCATAGGCTTTATATACGTATATGTGTGAGTGTTTGTGTGCACAGCAAGAAATATATGCGTTCCTTTCCCAACGCTTCTGTTATGTCCAAAGCGAAACTTGCTATAAGAATATAGCTTTTAGAAGACCAAACTGGGTTCTCCTCAAAGACCTATTACGAAATTCTTTGTTGCCTCACACCTGGGAAAGGAGCTTTCATTTTGGTCGCAGAGGAAACCCTCTCTTCCGGCCCTTAGCTCGAGGTGCTATTTCTAAATGCATATTCAAATGGAGCTGTTGCTCTTTATATTGAGGCTGTTGAAGGTACTATTCATTCGGTTGTGAAATGTGGAGAGTAGAGTACGGTAGTCATTTAGGTATTATGTCTTGGAGACACCAAATTCGATTTTTTAACTTACAAGGGAAAATGCAAAAATTTAAGCTTGTAAAAGTAATAACATGACTTAAACATTATTCACATATATATAATATATATATATATATATATATATATATATATATATAGATATATATATATATATATATAAACTTTATAAATAATTTAATTGCTCTTTGTCATACATCTCTTAGTTTTTAGCTTTCATGACTTTTACATACAGGTAAAGTAGAGGACTACTTCTGTCTGATTCTTTATAAATTAGAGCGTGGGCTGATTCACTTCAGTACAAATAGTAGAGAGAGAGAGAGAGAGAGAGAGAGAGAGAGGAGAGAGAGAGAGAGAAACTCTTCAACGGCTCGACCTCGAAACACCGACGCAAAATAATATCCGCACCAGGATTCAGTCATGTAACGGAAAAAGTTACAAAATGTTTTCGGAACAGTTTCGAATTCCGAGTCGTTTTATGACTTTCGCACTCCTGGAATAAATGAAAAAAAAAATCCACATTCATGAAGGCATATTCAGATACAATGTAATAGTATTTTTCATCCGTGTTCAAGTTTATTTTAGAGGACCCGCGTCGATTTCAATTCGATGCGATGCGTTCATTTCAGGCAAGTGATCTCTCTCTCTCTCTCTCGCTCTCTCTCTCTCTCTCTCTCTCTCTCTCTCTCTCTGCTTTGACCCGTGTATATCTCCCATATTTACCTTTCACGTAAATAAAATGCGCATCCATAATCTGAATTTATTTAACAGATTTTATGAAATTGAGGCTGCCAAAAGAAGCGCTGAGCCACTTTCGGCCATTCGGTGCTTTAGACAGTTGGAGCGGTTGGACAGCGAAATAAAGAGACCCGGATGAAAAGGAGATGATGTACAAGGTTCTCATAGGTCGAACTTTGAAAATAAAACCATAACTGCACATAGAAATAAAAGTTAGAGAAGGTTGGACAGGAAGATTGAAGAAAGGCAACTGAAATGGAGAGGAAATAAATGGCTAAAAGGGGAATGCATGGGCACTGCTAAAACCCTTCAGCAACGCCTACAGTGCACCACGTAAGGTGCACTGACGGATACGATTGCAGAAGTTAAATTGGATTTTTTTATGAACTTTACAAGTAACCAAATTTTGTGTTGAATTCATGCCAAGGAGTTTTCCAAAACGTTTTATTCTTGTCTTCGCTTTCTTTCACTCTGCTTTCGACATCAGCATGGACTAAGTGAAATTAAAAAAGAATATAATTCTTACTAAAAAAAATAATTTCCTCCTTACTCGGTTTCGTCAGGAAACAATTTTTGACACTAAGAGATCCCATGAACTGAGAAACATTGAAAGCTTCTGACAGAACTGTTGCTAAAATAGACAGTTGCAATTTGATCAACTGACAAACTTCAACAGCGGTAACAAATGAAGCAATATATCATTCTTCTCAGTTCTTACGTCAGAGAGCAACAGTCTTTGTTGAGTGAGAGAAATGGCGGAGGAATCTTAAACTACTTTTTTCTGACGACTTTGCCAGTGATTATTTCGAAGTTCTTCTCGTTTTGCATTTCATTGTTTCGTTTGAAATATATGAGTGACAGAGTAACGCTGATGGAAAGTCTCACAATGTATAACAGGAATTTTTTTCTGTAAAACTTAAAGAAAACTCCTGTTTATGACGTCAGAAATCAATTCGTACAATCGAATTTCCTTTCCAGAACACTCTCCAATTTGATACCCCATTAACGAACCGGAATAAAAACAGCGGTCAAATTTAGGTCTCCCGTTCCACATATAGCATAGCTGCATATCCAAAATTTATGGAAGCTATTGAGCATTGCAATAGGCAATTTTGTCCAAGGCAACTGGAATTCCATCAGAACGTGACCCCTTCCGCCTATAATCTGCGCTTTTAAATTGGAAGTTTGTGTAGTTCCCACAGATAAGAATACGCAGATCCTGCAGAGAGAAAGAGAGAGAGAGATGGAAAAAATGACAAGAGACAGAGAGACAGAGCTCAACATATTGTTAGACTTCAATTCTACTTTCAACATAGGACCAGGAAAAATACTATACCATTTAAAATGCACCTTAAGAACCTGTTTCGATTCCAACAGGAATACATAAAATACGACAAGAAAAATTTATACCTTTCATTTTGAAGCCTTACGTAGATATGATTTACTCCAGTTTATCTCTTTTCAATTGAGTTTAATCCCTAAAGGATTGGACTTTGGGATGGTAATTAAAACGTAAATAATGTTACCAATTAATCTTCATAAAAGAGGAAATTAAGTTCGTTAAAAGTATATATATATATATATATATATATATATATATAATATATATATATATATATATATATATATATATATAGAGAGAGAGAGAGAGAGAGAGAGAGAGAGAGAGAGAGAGAGAGAGAGAGAGAGAGAGTATTTTGCTATCATCTCCAGTAATGCAATGGGAGGCTGAACTGAAATGCAGATGTTTATTCATGGTGAACGGAAATCTCTTTATTACAGCCATTAAAAACGAATGATTTGCTGTAAATTACTTTCAGGTAAAGAGGAGCAGTCTGAACTTAAACCTATTTTTTAGGACTCACGCGGGAATGTTTCAGCAATTTATGTCACTGTATACATACATACATACATACATACATACATACTTACATATGTATGGAGGTCGAAACTGTTGGGTATTCTCTAAGAAAAAACGCTATTCATTTTCCCATGTGGACCACAATTGAATTAATATATCTTTGTGCCTACGAAAATTACCAGCACTATATGTGCGTATGTGTGTGTGTATGTGCGTGCGCCCGCGCCCGCGTGCTTGTGTATATGTTTGTCGGTGTGCATCAGTGTATTTGTCTACCCTCATTTTCATCTCCTTAAAACTCTGCTTTCTTTCCAAATGTATACAGTCATTTTGATCAATGTAACTCGTGTTTTGCACCTCTCCAGCAAATAAGTATATGATTCCTTAATTAGTGCTCTCTTTATCTTTAAGCTTTCTCATCCCAAAGTATTGCGTTATGGAAGGCGATATCTGACGCGACTATTTCTCCCTTATTATCGAATAATCCCGGACGATTTCCCATTTCCTCTCTCTCTCTCTCTCTCTCTCTTCGGAGGATTCTCGGTAATGCCCCTTGAAGGTGGCAATTTTACGCCGCAACGGAAGACAAAGGATTAGGTAAAAGAAGGTCACGGGAAGATATAAGAATATAAATTTCACTTTTCTCCCTGGGGTGCTTTTAATAGGAGCTGGATATGCTATGAAAAACAAAGATAGAAGTGTTTTCCTCTTTCTCTCTGTTCGTGCGCGCGCACACACGCACACATATATATACATGTGTGTGTGCGTGTATAGTATACATATATTCTAGTTTGCCCTTCCAGGCAGAGTAGTTTAACCAAATTCCACACCACTAACCTTTAGGTCAGTCAATTAGTCTTCATTGTTACCTGATCACGGCTGGCCCTAGAAGTTCCAGTGGATCAGAAATCTCAGGAACATTATTTCGAAGGAGAGGAGCGCCCAGTAGAGGCTGTCAAACTCAGTGAGGGAGGAAACAGGAGCTGATGTCTTTCGATGCATGCAATAGAGTCCAAATTTATTTTGACAGGGAGAGAATGATGTTTTGTGTGTTTATGTATGTATGATAAAAAGCCTTTTTCTATAACGAAGTATTTTATGTAACTCTGAGAACTAATAAGAAAACAATGCATTCTAAAATAGATTTTTCGTTAAGTTTCATTGGTGCATAGTAATATAGGCAGTGAAGAAATAAGACTGTCTTTCCCATAGCCATATGATATCTCATCCACATTGTTTTCGAAGCATATGTTATGCCACAATATTATTTCAATAAATGGCAGTTATTTAACACTTGGCAATGCGGTCTCTTCTCTCCTGTATCCGCTTAACAACGTTGCGTGTTCTTATTTATTCCTAAATATATCCCCCTTTCAAACGACAAAAGCATAATCCTTAAATTCTCGATCTTTTTTAAGCGTTTCAATTCGACAACTGAGGAAACCTGCCTCCCTTCTTACTCTGTTTACAGTAACAGTGTAACACCCAGCACGAAAGAAAAATCTGTGTATTGTTTCTCTTTCCGTCCCTGTGGTACACCCAGCTATTCATCAACTTGGACATATATTGATCCGAGACAGAATAAGGTTCAATGTTCCTCGTCAAGTGGGGATACATTCAAAGTCCTCTCAGTTTCCCTGGACATTCACAACCCGGGAGAAAACGTCTGCCTTCCCCGGTAATTGCAGCCTATTCTGTCCTGTCAATCTACATTCCACAGTCAAATGCCAATATCACGTTCCACAGGCGAATGCTAATAAATTGCCTCAGTGGAAATTCCGCTTAGAAAAAAAAAGTCGTTCTGTCAATTTTCCACGGTTA
>NC_061109.1:72378610-72386285 GCF_015104395.2 Macrobrachium nipponense
TGAATCGCATTTTGAGATGTAGAGCGAAATGTTAACATCCAAGTTTGCTGATGGTGTTTTGGCATGCTTACATTCAAAACCTCCAGGCTGTTAGATCAGTCCCTTACTTTATTCTCTCTCTCTCTCTCTCTCTCTCTCTCTCTCTCTCTCTCTCTCTCTCCTCTTGTTTTTCTGAGTTATAATGCTACAGCGCCCAGCACCGGCTAATGTTTAATGCCGAGGAAATAATTACATTTACATTCGGAAGGAGCCTTTGGGCGACAATAATATTCCCCAATATTTGCCAAATATGTCAGATTGCTCTGGGAAATATCATTCAAGATTCAATAAACTATTTATAAAACAGTTTTTATTATTTTGATTCAGATACCATATGATATGCAAGTTTCAGTTTATTGCTTTTGTTTTCGTTTTAGTAATTAATTAAATCTTTCCTATTTAAATAAATTTTTTATTCGATGCATTTATTTGTTTTTATTATGATTTCAGAATAAAAGCAGAAAACATTTGTGAGTAATACATAATTTCATGTACTACATTGTGGTATATATAAATAAAAGTATCATATATTTTAAATGTGCTTCCTTGTACTCGAGGTTTAGTAGTCTGTGATATGATACGCAAAAGGCGCATTAGATATTGTGATAATCAAAACTGGCATCACGATGAAATTCTTACTAATTAGCGAATAAGGATATTATATCTGAAGAGTGAAACACAACAATTTTATATTTAATAAAACTGAAGTTAAGATAAATTCATTGAAAATATCTTCTGTTTTAATAAGTGGTCTCTTCTTCCTGTATTTCCTATGACATATTTCTTCTTTTTATTGAACACCATATTCTCTGGAAGCTTCAATTTCAAATGAATGGGTTCTGTGGGTTTGTTCTATATGATTAGGGTTCATCTTCTAAATAATAATAATAATAATAATAATAATACATAGGATAAAATGATACATAAGTACACCGTTATAAAAGCGGTGTCGCCCCTCCAGGCCTGGCTAGGTGAGATCATGCCCTTCTTGCCCTGAATTGGCCCACGTTCAAACAACCAGTACATAGTTAGAAAGGTTCGAAAGGGATGAGGAGGGAAATTACGGTAATCACGCAAAGAAATGCAAACTAAATATATATGGAGAGAGAGAGAGAGAGAGAGAGAGAGAGAGAGGAGAGAGAGAGAGCTTTTATTCCTGTTTAGTTATTAATCTGACGGATATACTTGAGACCTTCTGCTTTAAGAAACATGTTATTATGTATTTTTTGGAAAATAATTACTATGAAATCTTATCACATCGTATTGTTTTTAGTCGTTATCACATTTTGTAAATAAAAATGCCTTAAATATTGTTGGAGCTGACTATTCATATGAATATTATTCAGACGAAAATATACTTTTTAATTATCCTATAAGCAGCTGTATTCTCTCTCTCTCTCTCATTCTGTCCTCCGTCTTATATCGCCTGGATTGACTATTTAAATAATGGTAGATGTTTGATATGTTATTTGGATGTGGCCAAGGATCACAAAACCGTGAATGGCTACTCTACCAACTTGTGCTAGGCTGTATCTATTTTTGCCCTAGATTGACTGGACTATAATTACCTGCATTACCAATAATATATGAATCTGGTCACAAAGATGTTACACAACAGGTTTTGTAGCCGTGGGTTCTATAAGTCATCAAAGCACAGTTTTGCAAGTATATTATTTTAATAATCAATCTATGCTAAGAACACATTACTGGATATGCTAATCTAGTACTACAGGATTTGTATTTATGGCATAACTTAGTTGAGTTTACCATTTATTTGAGTGTGATGGGCCACTTGGCTCCACCCCTCACAACCATCTAGGCTACCTATAGAAAATATTTCAGTCTGCTATATTTCTAATGTTATAGAATAGTTATTATATTATTTCAGAAACTATTTGTGAAAATAAATTATGTGAAATGAAATGCAGTGAAATGTGTGCATCTGTGCATTAATATAATGATGGTAAGGTATAAATTATGTAGGTGTTGCAAAACTGTACACTATTAACATATTTAGTCTCAAATTATTTGGGGGACAGTCTTTAGACCTGGTCAGATCGGTCACGTCTTAGTTAACCATCACTCCCCCCTCCCCCACCGCCACCCCCAGCCCTCAATCTCATGGTTGCTTACTCACTTCGCCTCTATTCGTGGCTTCAGCGGTAACGTCCAACACACCTCGTTGGTGTTCCCCGTCCCACTTTCGATATCTCCTGTTCATCAGTCTTTTATATAGCCCTGTTTTTATTTTTTGTAATGAAAAATTGTAAACATTTGGAAAATAAATGACCTATGAAATGCTGTCATCCGAGTATTATTTTACCTTCCGAAAAACATCCATCAAAACAATCTCATAATAACTGTAAGACATTGAAATCCCGAACATGAAGTGTGGGGATAGAAGAATATTTATATCAAGGTGGGGGTTATAGGTGATGGGGGACAGGTGACATTGCGTAACCTTGATTTAAGTCTTGACGGGTTCGCTTATCAACATTTATAAGGTAATGATAGTAATACCTTCACTGATAGCAGTTAATATCAATGATTCTAAGTCGCCATCACGACTGGCACATGGCGTTATAGGGTTACTGAGATCATCTTTGTATATCTGGTTAATGTCTGTTACATACAGCCATGGACGAGCTGTATATAATGCCAGTGGTCTTGACAGTCGTGTTTGTAGCCTTTGAGGTATATGCTCAACAGAGTTGCCTTTGTTTGTTGCCGCCATCCCTACAAACGTTGCCATAGATAAGTTTATAATACATAGATTATAGTGCACAACAGTATGTTAGAACAGTTATTCCAAACGTATAGATAAACACAATGACCTGGACAAACACTTATCTAATTGTAGATAATCGTAATTACCAAATAAACCTCCACAGATGCTGCAAACAAGACTGACAAGACTACTGGAGTTATACAGCCCGTCCATGGCTGTGTGTGGCACGTTACCTTGTGGGAAAACCAGGATTCATAACGTAAACGATAGTTACAGACATTAACCAGACATACAGGGATGATCTCAGTAACCCTATAACGCTATGTGCCAGTAGTGATGGCGACTTAGAATCATTGATATTAACTGCTATCAGTAAAGGTATTACTATCATTACCTTATTAATGTTGATATGCAAACCCATCAAGACTTGAATTAAGGTAACCCAATGTCACCTATCCCCCATCACCTTTAACCCCCACCTTCTTATAAATATCCTTCTTTCCCCATACCTCCTCATGTTCGGGATTTCAATGTCTTACAATTATTATGAGATTGTTCTGATGGATGTTTTTGGAAGGTAAAATAATACTCAGATGACAGTATTTCATACACCATTATATTTTCCAAATTTTTACAATTTTTTATTGTAAAATATAAAAACATGACTATCTAAAAGACCAATGAATAGGAGATATCGAAAGTGCTGGGTTTCTTGAATAGCTTGGAGGGGGGACACCAACAAGGTGTGTTGGATATTAACCGCTGAAGCCACGAATAGAGGCAGAGTGAGGAGCGAGTGAGCAAGTGTGAGCTGGAGGATGGGGTGGGGGCGGGGGGGTCGGGGGGTTGCGGTTGGGGGTGAGGGGTGATGGTTAGCTAAGGTGTAACCGATCTGACCAGGCCTAAAGACTGTCCCCCAAATAATTTGGGACACTAAATAATATGTTAATAGTATACGGTTTTGCAACACCTACATACTTTATACCTCACCATCATTATGCTAATGCACACATTTCACTGCATTTCATTTCACATAATTTATTTTCACAAATAGTTTCTAAAATAATATAATAAATATTCTATAACATAAGAAATACAGCAAATTGAAATACTTTCTATAAGTAGCCTAGATGGTTGTGAAGGGTGGAGCCAAGTGGCCCATCATACTCAAATACTGGTAACTCAACTAAGTTATGCCATAAATACAAATCCTGTAGTACTAAATTAGCATATCCAGTAATGTGTTCTTTGCATAGATTAATTGATGAAATAATATTCTTACAAAATTAAAGCTTTGATGACTTATAGAACCCACGGCTACAAAACCTGTTTTGTAACATCTTTGTGACCAGATTCATATATTATTGGTATTGCAAGTAATTATAGTTCAGTCAATCTAGGGCAAAAATAGATACAGCCTAGCACAAGTTGGTAGAGTAGCCATTTACGGTTTTGTGATCCTTGCCACACTCAAATAACATATCAAACATCTACCATTATTTAAATAGTCAATCCAGGTGATATAAGACGGAGGACAGAATAAGAGAGAGAGAGAGAGCGGGAGGAGCGAGAGAGAGAGAGAGAGAGAGAGAGAGGAGAGAAGAGAATACAGCTGGTTATAGGATAATTAAAAGTATATTTTCGTCTGAATAATATTCATATGAATAGTCATTTCCAATAATATATAAGGCATTTTTATTTAGATAATGTGATAACGATTAAAAACAATACAATGTGATAAGATTTCATAATAATTATTTTCCAAAAATATATAACATGTTTCTTAAAGCAGAAGGTCTCAAGTATATCCGTCAGATTAATAACTAACCAGGAATAAAACCTCTCTCTCTCTCTCTTCTCTCTCTCTCTCCCTCTCTCTGTCCATATATATTTCATTCAATATTGCATTTCTTTGCGTGAGTACCGTAATTTACCTCCTCCTCTCTTTCGAACCATTCTAACTATGTACTGGTTGTTTGAACGTGGCCCGCTTTCAGGGCAAGAAGGGCATGATCTCACCGAGCCAGGCCTGGCGGGGCGACACCGCTTTTGTAACTGGATGTACATGTGAGATATGCAGAAATGGCAGAAATGGTTTTCTTCTAAGTAATTATGAAGCAGAAGTCTTCTCAATGAATCGCTTGTTATTTTAGCAAACTGCACCATCCAGGTTTTAGGGGAATTAGTCAAACGTCATCCTTCACGTGGACTGTTTGAGAGCTGAGGAAATGGTCCCATCCCCATATATCTGGCAAGGAACATAGACACCAAAGCTTTTAATGGCCAATAAATTCAACGTGAACTACGAGATTCAGTTTATTGCTCAATAAACAGCTTCTGGTTGATCAGCCAAGGGCGGAGTCGTTGTGTTATGAGTTTTGCTCAGAGAGAAATCACTGTTATTTATTAAGGTACAATGAGAATTAAGACTGGCATAGATATGAGTAGATATATATTTATGGTAAATAGATGAATATTATTTCTGGTGAATAAGTTTTGCTAATTATGAAGAAAGAAAAATGCGCAAGTAGGAAGGAGAGAAATCTTGCTAAGCGACCAGAAATGAGGTTGACACCGATTAATTTCTTCCAGAAATGATCTTTTTCTCACAAGGGAAACAGCTTTCAATCCTTCAGATAATTTAGAAATTAATAACCGAAAATCAGTCGAAGAAAGGAAATGAAAATGAGGATGAGGCATCGAGTCCCTCTCTCTCTCTCTCTCATTGATTTCATCTTCTCGAAATCTTTCAAATTCGAGACAGTTGCTTAATTTCTTTGTTGAATCCTTAGCCTTGGAATACTGCGATGCATTAACAGACTCATTACTAAAATCATAATTAGTAATTGATACGTTTAATGTCATATTCATTTCCTCTGAAGGTTTTTGTGTTGCAATTAAAAGAGGTGCAAACAGACCTTTCCTTTATTTAATTAGTAGAATAGAGTTTCAGTTTGTGAAACATTTTGTATAATGTAATGAAATAGAGATTTGAAATACAACGAGATAAACCCGTAGATCATTCCATGTATAGGTAAGTTTAACATCTAACCTTAATCTTCTATTTGTATTTAGGTCACGTCGGATTCATTTTGTAAAGGTAGCATGACTAGAAATAACCATTTGATAAATTTCTCCTTTGTCTAAAGGTCATTCATAAAGTGCTTTACCGTATTGGCTTCTCAGGTCTCATTGTCACTCACACCAGGCTTCAAAATGATAGTTTTTTTCATAATACACTGCAGGATTACAATAAATGATATTAATTGCACACACACACACACACACACACACACACACATATATATATATATATTACGCCCCCTTTATTCCCTAAACTACACAAACTGGGAACTCTTACCTGTTGCCAACGGTGCCCTGTCTGTAAGATGTCACGAGGCTTATTAAGACTGCGTAAATATAAAAAAATATCATTTATTTCCCAAAGCAATTGGTTATAACAAAGAACAAAATGATTAACAAGTCATAATGGCATAAATACCCAAATCTGCCCATAAACAAAACCAATAAGATAACATTCTACCTTCCTGACTAAGGTTACACTCTCAAACCCCAAACAAGTCACATTGTCTAGTATTCGTCAGTTATCAGTTAGAGAATCCCATTCCTAATCAACCATGGAATCGGACCCATCTGTAATAAAGATAATAGTTATATAGACACCCCACGTCACTCTTTTCAAAGTATTTACGTAAAGAGAATATTTCCACACTTCTCTCTCTTTTCCAAAAGGTAACAGATTTTCTAAGTTTTTATAGAACGTGTCTTACCTTTTCGATGGGCGTTTCTCCCGACACTTCGAGCAACCGCTTGTTCTCTCCTTTGCACAAAGAATGCGTCTTCCACAAGTACCCTGAACCAGTAGGCCTGTAATACGCGTACAAACGAATGCACATGCCTCGCAAACGGGGAACGACCTCTGAGACAAGTTGCTTGTTCAGCAAATACCCTTCTCTCCCATGTGAACTTTGCAGTGTACCACCCCTTGTCTCTAGGCGAGCAGAGCTATGTGACTTTATTATTATATAAAACACTTTAAACATATTATTAGCCTTTCCCCCTCTTTCACCTCTTTAGATATATATATATATATATATATATATATATATATATATATATATATATATATATATATATATACATACACTTGTCACTATAAAGCCTTAAGATCCAAGTTCAAAGAAATATGATGAAATTATGATATCCAGTAGTGGGAAACGAACCCTAGGGAGGGTGGTAGTGAATTGCAGTTAGGGCAGATGGTAGTGAATTCGAGTTTACGACTCAAAATTACAAAAAAGGCAGAGAATCACTGAGAAAATGTTAGATATATGAAAATAACTGAACATGGCTGCTCTGTAACCAAAACAATTGAATTGAGCGACAGAATATGCTACAAACATGACTGTTTGTAAATTAAAAACTAGAATGAATGAGGTACGTGGGATGCATATTCCCATTCTTTAACAGAGTGCCGGTACCTTCCCTGAAAAAAGCAGGACGCCACACCTTAGAAACTTACTATAGAATCTTCTTGAAAATAATCTACTTGTGTTTCCCACATCCAAATTACCTACCCAGTACTTCTTTGAACTAAAGTAACCTAACCTAACCTAACCTAACCTAACCTAGGGGCATGGTAAAAAATCTGGGACTGGTGCAATACTAGTAGTATACATCACGGGAATTTGCATCCCGGGTATGCGGTAAAAATGTGTTTTTTATGAAATTTACTGTAGCCAAGGATGACAAACTTTTAATAACAGCATAAAAGTGTCAAGCAGAAATTCTCATATTTAATGACGGTCAACTCGGGTCTGGAATGACGGCAGTCCTCCCCCGCCAACCTCTCTCTCTCTCTCTTTAATTTTTTTTTCTATCAACCGA
>NC_061109.1:72386785-72389285 GCF_015104395.2 Macrobrachium nipponense
AAAAATCAACGAATCAATCAGCATAAACATTAATAACTTTATATTCATTCATATGAAATTTTTTATCAGTTAAAATATGATTTTTATCATGTTAATCTTCATTCTATGCAATTATCAGAGTACATTAGTATTTTCTGTAGCATAAGTATCTTAAAGAGATGAAGTGAAAAACTGTATCATTATATATCATGTGATCACTATTATTTACCAATATCATTGTTTTATATTTTTATTACTTGAATCAATTCATGTACACCATGAATTTTTATTTACTTATCTATATATATATATTCACATAGTGTCTGTATCACACTCCTATAAGTCAAATGCAAGTCAAGTTTGAGTAATATTCAGTAGTTGGTTTTGGTAGCTGACCGAGCTAATGTAAGTGTTTACATAATAAAAATATGGAATGTTAGTCCATATATATAAAGTCTAAAACTAATGAGGTCAACCAGATTGCTTGCAGGAATGTGATCAGACTAGAGACGCTAAAGATACGTATACAATAAGTATGTAAGCTAAGATAACATGCCGTCACCTGTAGTCATTCAATTGTTTATAAAACATTAGTCCAAGCTCCCTGCTTGAGACAACTACCCCGACCTATTATTCAAAACGGCCTACGTGATCTGTAGCGTGTCTCATTTGATTGTGTTCGTCGATGAAACTATGTCATTGTATGTATGTTCATATGTTCGAACTACTGTCTGCTTCTTCATAACTTGTAACGGAGATGGTAAGACAAGCAGAACAGAGTTAGTGATCGTCATTAGAAGACCTGTACCTCTTTACCTAAGCTTTATCATGTAGAGGAATAGGATTAGCCATCATCATTGGCAGAAGCGATCAAGCTATCGTCATAGAAGACTTGTACGATCAATACTGATCTTCATCATGTAAAACTTCAGAAGATTATACTATTTTTATACCTTGTGTTTTCTACATGAACCTCACCGAACCATGAGTTTAACACATCGTCGTAAAGATAATACCGACTTCGTAAGTGATCTACAAAACCCCAGACACTCCATTGAAGATGGAAGTGCAATACCAACCGACTTAGCGTATAGATTATCGCTAGTCTAACATTACCTCATAGGGCGCCTTATCATACAAGGCACAAGCCCTAATATATATATAATCTATCTATATATATTATATATATATATATATATATATATATATATATATATATATATCTAATAAAAGGAGCCCATAAAAACACCAAAATAGAGAAAAAGTACTATATTTCAGAACTGCTGTCTCCCTCTTCAGGTAGATGAATGAGAAAAGTTTACAGAAAAGGTGGTATTTATACCAAGAGGTCCATCCACAAACAAGCCATTTTAAGTCACCCCCGCTGATAATCTTCCTCTAATCTTCTTAAGGGTTGGTTGAATGAAGACGTTGTCGATCGTGTCCGAAATCCATCCTCCTTTTGAGATGTTCATTACCTGCCTCTCTTTTATTAAGGCCGATTCCATCATTTGACTCTTGTACCGGCAGTTGCTGCTATAAATTACACGTGACAAATTCCAGTTTATTCTATGGTTATGTTCATTTATATGGTTGAAATAGCCGAGTTTCTGTTGTCCATACCTAACTGACCGTTTGTGTTGTATTAATCTCTGGGGAAGGGATTTACCTGTAAATCCGATGTAAGATTGGTCACAGTCCTGGCATGGGATTTCGTATACCCCAGAGTCCTTTGGAGATGTCTTTTGTTGGACGTTAATCAGGGATTTGGCTAAGGTGTGGGTAAGTAAATACAAAAGGGTTCGATTTTGCCGAGGGGTGGTTATTCTCTTAATCGTGTCCAGGTGGGGAATTATTATTTTATTGTTGGGTGTATCTCTGGTCTTGTCTTTAGGGGGTCGGTAGAAAATTACGTTAGCTTTGTGAATTGCTTTCTCAATTATATGGTCAGGATATTTTAAAGACGAAATTGCTTGCGAATTAGTTCAAATTCTTTTCCCAGGAATTCTGGGGAACAAATTCGTAAGGCTCTTAAGAACAAGTTACTAGCTACACCTATTTTGATAGAAATGTCATGATAGCTAAAGTAGTGAATGTATGAAAGTGAGAACGTTGGTTTTCTGTATATGGTAAATTTGTATTCTGTCGTATCTCTGATTATTAAAACATCAAGAAAAGGAATTTTGTTGTCTGTTTCCCATTCAACTTTAAATTTGATGCTGGGCACTAATGTGTTTAATTTCAGAGGAATTCATTGAAATTGCCCCACCTATTATCCCAAAATGTTAGGATATCGTCCCACGTATCTCATCCACAGCATGTTTTTTGGGTTTTATTGCATTTATTACTGTAGTTTCAAAGTATTCCATGTACAGATTGGCTAGAACAGGACTTAAAGGACTACCCATACTACACCCGAATTTTTGCTTGTAGAATGATTCCCCGAATGAAAATACGTTATTAGATGCACATAATTCAACTAGCTTTATTATTTTTTCAAGCGCCAATGGGAAATGATCTG
>NC_061109.1:72394285-72401785 GCF_015104395.2 Macrobrachium nipponense
TTTCATTCACTTGGGGTTAATGCACACTTGCGGCAGAGACGGCACGTGACTCATGGAATCTGGAAAAGAATCCCAGAATTAAACAGAGATAAAAGGAAAAATGACTTCTTACTCTTTGATTAAGGCTGATTAATTCTCTAACATTGGGGAAGGTAAACTCGAATGGTTCACTGAGGTATGCACGAAAACTAGGTCCTTAACAGTCAAACAAAGGGGAGCACGTGGCCCGATGAGGACAAAGGGCTTCTTCTGATGTAGAAGGGTAAAAAATAAGAATTGCAAAATGAAGTTTAGCAAGAGGGTTCGTATGGTAGTAAAAGGTGCTAGGGTTGAAGTTTACACTTTCAGACGTACCTTTATGCAATATTCTGAGTATCCTTGTAGAAGAATGCGGCTGACCTCTGTTCAGGTCTGGGGTTCGTGTCCACCAGCACGACGTGGGTAGGCCTAATTTTGGTGGGAGGCTGGCAATTTGACCTCTGTCCGAGTATCACGCCTCGCGGCCGACTGAGACCGATACTGCTTGGGTTTCGAATCAACGGGGCTTCCAAAAATCGCCTCGAGCATTGCCTGAAAGGTGGTAAACACAAACGCCAGCAAATTGGGAAGGAAAATAGGTCTTATGAGAAGTCCCTAAAATCCATCTCGAAGCCTAGCTACTCTTGTGACCTGCCTCTCTTACCCTAAGATTCCGTCAGACCGGAAATATCAGTCCTATGACATACCCACTCTCCCAACAACACAGTAGCTTCAGGAGACAGCATGGCTGCTACTTTTTATAATTAAAATATAATAAAACTAAAACACTGCTGGGCAAGGCGAGGCGTTCTATATACGTAGCAGCTCCCCCTGTTAAGAAGGCATTCACTCCCTTTCGGGCGTGAAGGTCTTGGCTTAAATAAGTTGATCGCCTCGACAACCCAGTTCTCCTACTCTAACTTGAAGTTTTTTGAGCAGCGATACGGCTGACTACAATGGCCTACCTAACTTATAGGCAAAGATGCTAAGTGTACTAACTTAATATAGTGATGTAGTCTAGCCTAATAAATAACTACAGGTTGTCTTGTGACGACAGTCTACTCTACCCCTAGATAAGGTTACTTGAAAATTCTACTTGCTACTAACCTAATGCCCTGGTACTAAATCATTAGCCTAACCTACTCAATACAGTTAAATGAAGACGCAATCATTCCAGAGTGTGGTACGCACAGCAGTAGTTCACGACGACGACTGTTTTAAAATACATAATGAGAGGTAATGATGCGTGGGGATGATGAGTGGTTAATTACCTAGGAGGGAAATGCAATGAGGTAATTATATTTAAGTGAGGGTTATATTACAATGGCTAGGGGTTAGAGGGTTAGTGCTACTGGCAGAGATCAGGCTGGCTACCTTCTCTGTGTAGGTGCCAGGATCATTCTGCAAATGAATGCGACACTGTACCTCGGGCACAGGTGTCAAGGAGAGCATGTGGCTCTTTTGGTGTTAGTTTGTTAATGACGTCCCTTCTTCTTCTTCTTCTTATTCCAGGACCTGGCTATACCAGTCCTTGGAGTAGACGGAGGCACCGACTCTGGGGAAAGGCCAGAAACGCCGGCAGGAGCAGAGGCAGTGGTAGCCTGAGGGATTGCAGGAGAACACCCCACTTCGGTATCTGCAGCAACCGTCGTAGAGGTGGAACCTACTGCAGGGGAGGCCCTCACTTCGGCTGCTGTGACAGCCGTCGTAAGGGGAAAACTCCAGGCTGACTCCTGGTTGGGCAGTTCCTGGTTTTCCAGAGGAGGTACAAAGGTAAGGTCTGCCGGAGGTTCATCCTCGGGCGACAGAGGTAAGGATGAAGAAGAAGGAACTAGTGATGGCCATGGGCTGTGGTAAGCTCCATGCCTGTTGGAGGATCTCCTGTAGGAGGATCCTTGATAAGGTTAGGCGCCGGCGCTAGCTCGGGGCCAGGCGCAGAGGTCAGTTCGGTGGTGGCTCTACGTCCAGGCTGGACGGAGCTTGGTACTGCTCAGTGCTGCCAAGTGGCACTGGCAGAGAGTTGAGGTCGAATGGACCTGTGGCGGGTACCGGAGGTGCAATACCTCTCAGCGTGCCCTTGGAAATGGGAGACAGAGGCTCCTGTCTCTGGTTGAAGGCTAGGCCTTGTGGAACATGGACAGTGTCCGCTGCTGATAGTCGGCTAGGCACCTAGGCCAATTAGTAGAGTGACCCTATTACGTTGCAGGTTTTGCAACGGAACTGTGAATGATCAATCTCCCTTCCTGGTAAGAGGGAGACTGTTGGTGGTTGTACTTTCTGGAGGAAGTAAAATTTCGATTACTCCTTGCTTTAGAGTGATTTGTTGTGGGGTTAGGACCCCTAGGCTGTTTGGAATGCGAGGGAGACTTCATGTTCTTGCCCTAGGAGGAGGTCGTAACCTCCTGGAATGTAGCTTGCAACTGCAAGGGTACAAACTTTGGAGAAGTGAGGTCTAGTGACCCTCAATTGGACGGTCGGAAGGATCAGTTTAATGTGATTGATACCTTCAATGGTGATCAATCGACGTCTATCAACATTAGCCCCTCGGGGAATTCTGTCTTCCCGTATCATGGAGATTTGAGCGCCAGAGTCGTCGTAGGCTCTGACGTGGCTTGGCTGATAATGGCTTTGGAGGGGTGCGACGGTTATAGGGCCCTTAGCTGGGGGTGGGGGTCCTAGAGAAGAAGGATTGGTGACGGCCATTGCGATGGCTGGAATATTGTGGTTCGCGCACCCTCCGTAATTTGCAGACATGTGACCCCTTGCGGCCACAGTCTCGGCAGAACTTGTTCCAGAACCTCTTCCGTGGCACTGGATGATAAGGCCGAGATGCCCCCACAGGTTGCGAATCTGCGGAGTCACCAAGGCTGGCAGTGTGCTCTGGCACAGGTGAAGAGTCCTCTCTGGCAGTGATTTGACGTGGGGAGGTTAAGGAAACCTCTGTTGAATCACCCTCGGAAACAATTCTGGGGTTAACTGTGGGCTTACCTCTTCCAAAAGGGAGGAGGTAGGCGGTAAAATGGTAAGAGGCTGAGATGGTGCGGAAGAAACTTCGGGCTCTGACACTGGGTCAGGCCAGGTTCGCAAATAGACAGGATGTCGGGGACATCGGAGGCACTAGCCTCTGAACCCTAAAATTGAGGTGTGGTTATCTGGCATGCTGCAGGTGTCCGGTGCATCTGGTAGTGGGAGCTGCGTCCAGGGGAGATACGGCTTTAGTAGATCTCGGCCCAATATTACCTGATAAACATCATGGAATTGGTCAACTACGGCCAGGCGGCACAATGTGGTTTCCTTGGTCACCTGGTCCAGAAAGGGCATTTTCACATTCAGAAGGACCGAAGGAACAGAATAGAGGTTACCGTCAATCCATTCAAACTGAATTTCTTCGTTCGTCTGGATTTTGGCACCCCAACCTAGGCATGCCATTTCTGGAAATAAATAAGGGAGACCTGGGCTTCGGTGTCGGCCATGACTTGTACCCAATGATAGGCCGTTAGGAGACTGTTCATCAGGCAGGGCTACATGGTAGCCTTGGAGAAGTTCACCCTGGAAGCTCTCCCTCCCAAGGTATAGACCGACTGGGCACTGGTCGGAATCCACAGCATGCCCACGCACACAACAATGTGCAGAACCTCCGCAACCACCTCTTACCGGGAGTCCAGCTCATGGTCTGGGGCTTGAAACTACCAGAGAGATTGCGTCATCTAGGAGAGCTAGCTCATGCTTTCGCTCTTCTTCTCTTTCCTTTCTCTCTGCTTCTGGCTATCCTCTCTGCTTCTCTTTCTTTTCTCTCTGCTTCTGCGGCTTTCCTCTCTGCTTCTCTTTCTTTCCTTTCCCTGCTGGCGCGCAGCAGCCTGCTGCGTCTTTATCCACTGGTCAAGGGCTGGTCCAGTGTAACCAGCCTCCCTGCCCAGAGTATGAGGCTCCGAGCTTCTCTAGTTCTCTGGCAAAGAAGTCGCGGGAAGCAGGGGAAGACATTTCCCTTAGGCTACAGTAGAGGCTCGGAATAAAATGAAAATAATGGCCAGGAAAGGGTACTGAATGGAATAGGAGTGCCTACTGTGGAAAGTGGCACTCACTTGGAAATGGGTTCTGCAATGTGGTAATGAAAAGTGAAAGGACTGGGTGCTCGGTGGCACTTTGTGAATGGCACCTTCTGCTGAGGTGAAAAAATCGAATGAAGTGTGCTGTGTACGTCACACTTACGGGCGTTCCCAAACTTGGGAGACGTTGGAATGGGCTACCTGATAGGTCCAATACAGGGGTGCACGGCACTTATGAGGAGGCGTTCCTTGGTTCAGTGATCCAAAATGGCGGATACTTTAATGAATTGGGACGTTCCGTATGGACGGACACGCAGGGTTTGTCAGCACTTAGGGCTGGTATTGCGGCGCTTCGGGAGGCGTCTTCCCTTTGATGAGTGTTCCGAAGGATCACTGACCCTTGTACACGGACACACTAGTATTTGGGCGTTCCGTAAGGACGGACACGCAGGTTTAATGGCTAACCTGTACGCCTGTACAGGTGCAATGGCACTTATGAGGAGGCGTTCCTTTTTTTTGAGCACTGGTATCGTGCTGGTGTGTCCCGGACACTACACGCAGTATACCCCAAGTATAACGAAGTGAAATGGCACTCTGTTCGGGGGCAGAGTGTAATGGTGGAGGAGAGAAAGTAAAAGGTGGGACGTACTTCAGCAGCCAGTCGATGGACAGGGTCAAGAATTAGTGGCACTGTAAAATGATAAGACCTGACGTGCACTGGTGGTGGCCAGTCCTAAACTGGTAACGACTTCCCTGTCTGGAAGTAATGAATTGGCGTGGCACACTGTGCGAATTGTGCTTGCGGTATACGCAAGTCTTTCGTGATAAAGAAAGAAAATGAAAAGACCACTCGGGCAACGACAGGTAATGGAAATTTTAGAAATGCTCAGTCACTCGCTGAAGTACTCGATAATGAAACAAATAAATGTTTGCAAACTGCACTGGACACATGCGCGTACGTATCACGCTGTGTAAATGAAAGACACAAGAGACTAAAATAATGTTAATTCTGCATGCTATAATTAATGGTAAGATGTAGTACTCTTGGCTTCGTGTATGTACTGGGTTCTGGTTCTCGTCTCCTCTCTCTCTCTCTCTCTCGGAGAGGGTGAAAATGATATATGAATGAACTCCCTATATGTTTGAATTGAACTACTAATGTTCGTTTTATATGAGCAACTTGCGTTAAATTATCTACTTACGTTAACGTTTACTGAAGAATTGCTTTTGAAAACGTTTTATGAAAATGATAACGCGCTCGCGTTGAACGATTTTTACGTTAATGTTAGCGGCTTGCGCTTATGAAATGATTTGCGTTTCAATATGAATTTCACAAAGACGCGTTTTACGTTAACAATTCTTGCAAGTGACTCTACTTGAGATTTACGTTAACTTTATGTAAGATTACTAGGTCCCCGTGAACAGTGAAATGACGGTAAGGATTTTAAAACGATGTTAGCAAACAATTGTAAATGAGGTTACGTTAAGTGCGAAGTGAATGAAACTTCGCTCAGCGCGCGAGTGACGATGCGAGGTGAAACATGTGAGGGAGAGCTGACCAGCGCGGGCGAATCAGCTGATTCCTCTGTAAATGCGAAGGCAATTTACAACACAAAATACTACTTTCTTATTCAAGGCGAATTACGTTAATTTTTCTGGCAGGACGATAGATACTAGTTACCAAGATCGATATTATTTACGTTAAAACTTTGAGACTTACGTTACTTTGCTTAAATTGTTTAGGTAATGTTTAAAGGGGAAAAATAAAACATGGCTGCCGCTGTGAAATGAGACGAAGGTTGGTTGAGACCGCGCAGCAGCGAGAGAGAGCGCGAAGCTGAATTAGCCGAGAGGTAAGCGGTTACCAACACTTGGAATGAAAACTAAGTTAAAAATGGATACCCTAACATATCACAGACAAAAGAATTGTACACTTCTTTTGCCGTAACTATTAGTAAAACACTCCTAACTAGCTAGGCTTTCTCATACAGCAATAAACCCTGGCAAAGCACTTCCTAGTTTGATCTGGTCCTTTCTGGCATCTATCTGCACACGTGTTCGTGAGAGCTCCTACGAGGGGACAGACACAAAGTAACAGAAAATTCGCGGGGCAAATTGTTTGCTCGCCGCTAAAATAAAGCTCTGGCGCGTTCGCCGTTACAATAATAAGATTTCTACCTACGCTCGTTTAAACACTTCTACAATAAAAATACTTAAACGTACCTTAAGCTAACATTGGTTATAGAATAATCATATAATGAATGGAATACCTTACCGTGAGTCAGTGTGTCTTCTTTCCCTGCAAGTGTGCTTGATTTACGCTTTGTAAAATAATTTAGTTTACGTTTTACAACGGATAACGCGATTTACAAGCTTTTTTTTAAGCAAGCTAGGTTCAATCCAGGCAAGATTTCGCCAATTTTACGTATATAGGGCCTTGTGAGAGACTAGATACGTAAACGGAAGAGTAATTTAGGGATTTCAAGAGGGAATTGCTTGAACTTACCGTAAACTGATTATTATTGATTTCTTCTTTAAGAGGGAAGGTCGCCAGAAAACTCAGCTCGTTACTTTAAAACTATTTATTTACAAAAAGGCCCGTGCTGGCCTGGAGAAAAGTTAAATGATATTGGCCCCCACGTTGGGGCTTATAGTCTCATTCAATTCAAGCTGATTTTCATTCACTTGGGGTTAATGCACACTTGCGGCAGAGACGGCACGTGACTCATGGAATCTGGAAAAGAATCCCAGATTAAACGAGATAAAAGGAAAAATGACTTCTTACTTTGATTAAGGCTGATTAATTCTCTAACATTGGGGAAGGTAAACTCGAATGGTTCACTGATGGTATGCACGAAAACTAGGTCCTTAACAAGTCACAAGGGGAGCACGTGGCCCGATGAGGACAAAGGGCTTCTGATGTAGAAGGGGTAAAATAAGAATTGAAAATGAATTTTTTGGTAGCAAGAGTCGTTATGGTAGTAAAAGGTGCTGGGTTGAAGTTTACACTTTCAGACGTACCTTTATGCAATATTCTGAGTATCCTTGTAGAAGAATGCGGCCTGACCTCTGTTCAGGTCTGGGGTTCGTGTCCACCAGCACGACGTGGGTAGGCCTAATTTTGGGAGGCTGGCAATTTGACCTCTGTCCGAGATCACGCCTCGCGGCCGACTGAGACCGATACTGCTTGGTTTCGAATCACGGGGCTTCCAAAAATCGCCTCGAGCATTGCTGAAGGTGTAAACACAACGCCAGCCAAATTGGGAAGGAAAATAGGGTCTTATTGTAGAAGTCCTAAAATCCATCTCGAAGCCTAGCTACTCTTGTGACCTGCCTCTCTTACCCTAAGCTTCCGTCAGACCGGAAATATCAGTCCTATGACATACCCACTCTCCCAACAACAGTAGCTTCAGGAGACAGCATGGCTGCTACTTTT
>NC_061109.1:72406785-72419285 GCF_015104395.2 Macrobrachium nipponense
TATGTATGTAGTGATGTATTGTTCCAGAATGACTGAAATGCACTGAGCAATTTTAACCAACTTGGTATACACATGACTTACTATCTGGAAAAGAACACTGTATATCAGGGGTGAAATGTAAAAATAAACGAAAATGAAAGATATTAGTGTCTAATCCACAGTTATTGAGATCATTGAGATGAATACTGACACTCCCAATGTTAGGAGGAGAAAGAGAGAGAGAGCAAGTATATTGGTTATCATTCAAAGTTTTCCTGGCCAGTGCTGGGTTGGTCAGCATAATTCCAATTCTGAATTAATATTTAATAAACTAGAGCAAGAAGTAGGACATTTTAAGACGTACAAAGCCTTTCAGAATTCGGGCGAATCTACGGAAAGGAAGATCCGGAATAATAGAAACCCCTTTAAGAGTTCTGGAAAAGTATTTTAGGTTTTTAAGGTCTTTTCTCTACTACTTCTTCGAATCTCTTTTATCTAGAGGCCTTTTTTTATTTGTTTTCATTGTAAAGTAAACAAACCATAACGGTTATATATATATATAATATATAGTATATATATATTATATATCTATATATATATAGATATATATATATATATATTATATATTATATTATATATAACCCGTTACTTTTGAATTACTTAAAAAGAAGTGTAGCTGAGTGTAACATTATGAGAGTAGGGAAAATGACCCCATTTCAGTGTTGCCATTTGGTATGTTTACCCGCCAAACTGGGTGTAAGACTTACAAAAACCGGGGAAATAAGTGAAATTACTGTATCTATTTGTAGTATGTATACATATTACAGCAATTTTACGACCCCTAAAAAATACCCAACCTCATTTTGGCTCAAGATATACTCTACGGATGAAAAAACTACCATTTCACAAAAATATGAATATGAGTGAAAAAATTTGAAGTTCCTCAACCTAACCTAACCCAACCTAACCTAACCTAACTCACGTGAAATACCCAACCCCATTTTGGCTCAAGATACACTCTTCAGATGAATAACCGCCATTTCACATAAATATGAATATGAAGGAAAAAGTTCTAAGTCCCTTAGGTTAGGTTAGGTTAAGGGACTTCGAATTTTTTCACTTATTGGGTTGGGTTAGGTTAGGTTAGGTTAAGCTACTTAGAATTTTTTAAGGTACTTAGAATTTGTGTGAAATGGGTTTTTTCATCCGTAGAGTATATCTTGAGCCAATAGGTTGGGTTGGGTTGGGTTAGGTTAAGGGACTTAGAATTTTTTCACTCAGTGGGTTGGGTTAGGTTAGGTTAGGTTAGGTTAAGGTACTTAGAATTTTTTAAAGTACTTAGAATTTGTGTGAAAAGGGTTTTTTTTTTTCATCCATAGTGTATATCTTGAGCCAATAGGTTGGGTTGGGTTAGATTAGGTTAGGTTAGGTTAGGTCAGGTTAGGTCAGGGAACTCCAAAGAGATTGCCTCTAGTTGCAATTAGAATAATATTTACCTGGCACAGGGTATTTCAATTAGATTGGCTTTAGTTGTAATTAGAATACTTATTTGGTACAGGGTATTCCAAATGGATTTCTTCTAGTTATAATTAGAAGCATACTTACCTGGCACTGGGTACGCCAAATAAATTGTTTGTGTTTGTAATTAGAATAATACTTACCTGGCACAAGGCACTCAAAATGGATTGCTTCTAATTGCAATTAGAAGCCTACTTACCTGGCACAGGGTACGCCAAACAGATTATCTCCAGTTGTAATTAGAAGCATACTTACCTGGCACAGGGTATACCAAATAGATTGCTTCTAGTTGTAATTAGAGGCATTTTAACCTGGCACAGGGTACGCCGAATAGCTTGCCTTTAGTTGTAATTAGAAACATACTTACCTGGCACAGGGTACACCAAATAGACTTCTTCTAGTTGTAATTAGAAACATACTTACCTGATACAGGGTACACCAAATGGATCGCTTTTAATTGCACTTAGAAGCATACTTCAACTGACACATGGCATGCCAAATAGATTGCCTTTAGATGTAATTAGTAACAAACTTACCCGGCACAGGGTTCACCAAATACATTGCTTCTAGTTGTAATTAGAAGCTTACTCGCCTGGCACAGGGTACACCAAATAGATTGCCTTCAGTTGTAATTAGAAGCATACTTACCTGGCACAGGGCACACCAAATACATTGCTTCTAGTTGTAATTAGAAGTATACTTATCTGGCACAGGGTATGCCAAATAAATTGCCTTTATTTGTAATTAGAAGCATACTTACCTGGCACCGGGTACATCAAATACATTGCTTCTAGTTGTAATTAGAAACATACTTACCTGTCACAGGGTTCACCAAATACATTGCTTCTAGTTGTAATTAGAAGCATACTTACCTGGCACGGGGTATGCCAAATAAATTGCCTTTAACTGTAATTAGAAGCATACTTACCTGGAACTGGGTACACCAAATACATTGCTTCTATTTGTAATTAGAAGCATACTTACCTGGCACAGGGTATGCCAAATACATTGCTTCTAGTTGTAATTAGAAGCATACTTACCTGGCACAGGGTATGCCAAATAAATTGCCTTTAGTCGTAATTAGAAGCATACTTACCTGGCACCGGGTACATCAAATACACTGCTTCTAGTTGTAATTAGAACCATACTTACCTGGCACAGGGTATGCCAAATAGATTGTCTTTAGTTGGAATTAGAAGCATACTTACCTGGCACAGGGTACACCAAATACATTGCCTTTAATTGTGATTAGAAACATACTTACCTGGCACAGGGTACACCAAATACATTGCTTCTAATTGTAATTAGAAGCATACTTACCTTGTAAAGGGTACACCAAATGGATTGCTTCTCATTGTAATTATAAGCATACTATAGATTACCTCTAATGTTAATTGGATAAATACTTGCCTGGTTCAGGGTACGCCAAATAGATTGCCTCTAGTTGTAATTAGAATAATTCTTACCTGGCACAGGGAATTCCAAATAGATTGCTTCTACTTGTAATTAGAATAATACTTACCTGGCACAGGGTATTTCAAATAGATTGCCTCTAGATATAATTAGAATAATACTTACCTGGCACAGGGTACTCCAAATAGATTGTCTTTGGTTTTAATTAGAATACTTACCTGGTACAGGGTATTCCAAATAAATTGCTTCTAGTTGTAATTAGATGCATACTTACCTGGCACAGGGTGCACCATATAGATTGCTTTTAATTGTAATTAGAAGCATACTTACCTGGCACAGGGTACACCAAATACATTGCTTCTAGTTGCAATTGGAATGATACTTACCTGGCAAAGAGTACACCAAAAAGATTGCTGTCATTTCCTTTTCTTCTTCCAGTATTACGTACTTGGTTCCTAGTTCATCAACCTTTCTGCTATATCCTTTATTGTCTGATATACTAAGTACTGCAGATTCCTTCCACAAACCAGGATTCCATCTGCTCACACCTCGTCCTCGGGTCTCCAGCTCGCTTCTGTTTGAAAAGCTCTTAGCGCATCTGAATCTTCATCCTCCACTGTTATTGCCTAATGATTGGTTTGTTTTTTGCCTGCAGGTGATGGTTAGGCCGATGTTGGCGTTCTTCACGGTGTCTTGATGAGATTATCTTCTGAAACTTCAATTTTTCTGCGCATTTCTCTCCAATCACGTCTGGAGCTTCCGTACTTGTGTAACTTCCCCTCAGCTATGCCCTTTATATCTATTAGCTCTTCCTTTCTTCTTGTTGTCTACTTCTCCAACTATTCCTTCTTCGTTGCAGCCGTCTGTTTTTTCCTAAGTCTCAACTTCAGATCCTCCCTCGTATTCCACAATCCAGGATTCCATCTGTTCACATCTGGTCCTCAGGTCTCCAGCCTGCTTATCTATGGAAAGTTTTTAGGGCTGTCGCATCGTCATCCTCCGCTGTTATTCTTTTCTCTGAGCTTCCTTTTACCTTAGATTTAAAATCAGACACATGCGAGCTCCGAAGCCTTCAAAGATGGCTTCTAAGGATCTTTTGCATCTAGAGTCTTTGGATCCAGTGAACCTTATAGCGTTGGGTGTACAGTTAATTTTTCGATCCATCTTTGTATCTGGAGTCTTCACGTCAGCATGTGAATTTCATTTCATTATTCCTTTTTTGGTCGAACTTCACTGGGTGGTAGGCCAGACCTGGAGCCTCAAGGATTCTAAAACGACTTCGGGCAAATCCCCCTTCGAACTTGAGCTGAATTCTAATTATATTTCGCCCAATCAGTTCTGGTGCTTACTGAATACTTCCCACCCTTCAAGGAAGAGATTCCAGTAGATCTGAAGCAGCATGTTAGTGGGGGAAGACCGATGCTATGGCGGAGCTTGGAATCTGGGACTCCAGAATGGGACTTGAGGAAATGGGCTGGAGCGTTCTGCCACATTTGACTTAGCATCTTTTAATTCTGGATAGTAGCCATTTCTTGAGAAGGCTTAAACGTATGCTGCTGGATTGTCAGATGCTTCTGACTGGTTGGATTTTTGGCCTGCAGGTCATGGTTAGGCCGATGTTCGCGTTCTTCAAGGTGTCTTCTGGATGAGATTATCTTTGGGGGCTTCAGTTTCTCTGCGCATTTCTATCGAAATGCGTCCGCAGCTTCCGTAACTCTGTGGCTTTCCCTCAGCTATTAGCTCTTCCTTTCTTTTTTTGTTGTCAACTTCTCCAATTATTCCTCCTTCGTGACAGCTATCCATTTTTTCCTATGTCTCACTTTGAGATCATCCTCGTCTTTCATCTCTTTGTTTTCTGGATCTTTTCGTCTTGATGTCCAGCCATGCCAGCTCCCTCCTATAATATATAGCCTTAGCTTTTATAATTCATTGAATCCCTCGAGGTCTCGTTCATCGATTGCAGGAAGGTGTAGTAAAATAGGCGTGATCCGTGAGGATAATGCAAGTACGTGTGTTTTTATGCCTTTCCTTTCGAAATTCTTCCGTTCGAAGTTTTGGATTTTCAGTATACCGTGTAAGTTTCTGCCTGTTTCTTATATGTTCGAGAAAAAAAAAAACGGAAATTTATCATTTTCTCCAGTATGTCAACTTTCTTGACATAAACTTAAGTTAGGCTTTCTCTTTGTAATGTAATGATGAAGTGTGCAACAACAGAAAATTTTCTTTTGGGGTTAACCTTGAGTTTATATTTATTTCTTATTTATTTCTTTTCATTTACTTATATCTCATTAGATACATACTCACTGTGTGAGTGTGATATTATACGTCTTTCACTGAACGATTTGGTACGCTTGATGTAACTTCAAATGTTGTTATACTTCTCTCTCTCTCTCTCTCTCTCTCTCTCTCTCTCTCTCTCTCTCTCTCTCTCTCTCTCTTTCGCAAAATACAGCTAGTTGTGAATTGAGAGTGACTATCGCTTTGCCAGTTGGCGGCCGCACCGTTGCGAAGGAAAATTTACCCTGCAAGTTAGACAAAACAGTTGTTGTCGGTGCTGTGATTTTGCAGAAGCTCTTGCTCAAGATTGCAATGCAGATGTACTGAGCTTTTTAATATTTTCTTCTGCTTGCTTGGAGAGAGAGAGAGAGAGAGAGAGAGAGAGAGAGAGAGAGAGAGAGAGAGAGAGAGAGAACATTATATCGCCAGCAATGATATGCTAGGAAGTTTGACATCTGTTTGACATCTCTTCAGTAAACAATGCTTGCTTGGCTAGAGAGAGAGAGATAGAGAGAGAGAGAGAGAGAGAGAGAGAGAGAGAGAGAGAGCGAGAGAGAACATTATATCGCCAGCAATTATATGCTAGGAAGTTTGACATCTGTTCAGTAAACGATGCTTGTTTGTCAGCGTTATTATAACCAGACACTTGTAGATTATATTTGTCAGCAAAAGAGAGAGAGAGAGAGAGAGAGAGAGAGAGAGAGAGAGAGAGAGAGAGATAATGGCATCAATGTATCGCCAGCAATGATAAGCTAGGAGAAAATATGCATCAGCCTGAATGACTGGTTTCGAAGCAGCTTCGTTGTCATGAAAATGAGACTAATTTCCTTTGACTCAAAAGCCAAATTTAGTTTCTTATTTTTTGTTACATTTTTTCGCGATTTTATTCGTTTATTATTTTTGTGGTTTATTATTTGGACAAAGACACCAGCTCTCTATTGATTTTTTATGTCAAGCGGTACAAGATAATGAATTTAGAAGACTGGTTTTTTTATTGTAAAACTGTTTAGCAGTTTGAGGTTGGCGATAAGGAGTCGTGGCGGTATTGTTTTTGAATGAGTCTTGGGAGAAAAGGGTGAATCTGAGACTTGTTAATGTGTACCGGTTCATGTAATAAAAATATGTGAATGGTCATAATTGGTTTCTATTACCCTCATTCTTTATTGTTCAACCTTCCACAGAGTTTCATTATTTTAGGTTATAGAGTAGAAATCTTTTTGCATTCATACTATCACATGATATGACATGTTGTGCACCTGGCAGTGAGTCATGGAGAAAACGATGACTGTTGTGGGTGCTTATCAATTGCTTATCTGAATTTGAATGGAGTATAGAAATCTTTTTGCATTCCTACTATCACGTGATATGACATGTTGCGCACCTGGCATTGAGTCATGAAGAAAGTCAGGTTAAGGGAGTTATAATTTATTTTACTCATATTCATATCTTTTTCATATACTCACTCACGTGGGTTAGGTTAGGTTAAGGGACTCAGAATTTGTTCCACATATTCATATTTTTCTATACTCATGTGGGATAGGTTAGGCTTTAGGTTATTTATGTGAAATGGTGTTTTTTTTTTTTTTTTTTTTTTATCCATAGAGTATATCTAGAGCCAAAATGGGGTTGGCTATTTTCAAGGGATCGTGAAATTGTGGTTTTTTCATCTATAGAGTATATCTTGATCCAAAATGGTGTTGGGTATTTACAAGGGGTCGTGAAATGGTGTTTTTTTTTTTTTTTTCATCCATAGAGTATATCTTGATCCAAAATGGGGTTGGGTATTTACAAGGGGTGGTGAAATGACGTTTTTTTTTTTTTTTTTTTCATCCATAGAGTATATCTTGATCCAAAATGGGTTGGGTATTTTCAACGGGTCGAGCGAAACCTTGGTTCTCCTATCCGAGGAGTTTTTCATGAGCCATTTTGGGGTACTTTTCTGAACTAGAGCGAAATGTTTGGTAGTTTTCCCGTTGAGTCGTTAATAGTCAACGTACATGAGGTTAAGATATAGGCAAGCTTATGGGTGTTGAGGTTGAGTAGAAATGGGGTCTTCTTCCCTACTTATGAGTAATACGAAGACAATATTAACCCAAGTTTTCTTACCTATAATTTTTCTGTAGTTGTCGCTATGTTACTTTTTGAATGTAATCAAATTAAAAATTCCTTAAAACGACAGTCAAAAATTCTCAGTGTAATTTAAAGATAAAAAAGACAGTGAGAAAATTCGATTGGGTGATTTAATTCGAGGCATAAATATCTGATTTTTAATTAAATTTGATGTCATTTTCAAGGCACTACTATGTTACAGGAGAACTTTCAAGAACTGTTAGGAACAATCGTTTGCCGATTGTTCCCTTGGTGGATTGTTGCCTCCTTTGTTTTTGTTTTTTAATTGCTGGCGAGTTGACGTCTGTTGGATGGCGTCAAACTTCGTCTGTCAGGTTCTGGAGGGCAGAACGACCAGTCAAGTTCAGAGCGGCAGAGAGGCAGACTCTATACTGTATCTGAGGACGAGATGGTTGTTGTATCAACTCTGTCTTGATCGTCCAGCATTCGAGGAGGATGTCCATATTGTCTCCAAGGACGAGGTGGTTGTCGTATCGGCTCTGTCTTGATCGTCCGGCATTTGACTGTTTTCTTCATTGTTTGAGGAAGTGTTCCCGTTTTGCTCTGAGTATCATTATGCCGCTTCAGTGTTAATTTTAATTATTAATTATGCTGCCTATTTCTATTGATTATATTTATAGATTGTTATTGCCCTTATACAGCCTATTTTGTCATTATTTTGGCTTTGTTATTGAAGGGTGGATTTTATTGATTCTTAGACTGGTTTTACATATTATTATTGTTAGTTTATAATTTTTTGTTTTTGCCACCCAGAACCTTGACTCACTGTACATTATGTATTTAACTCTTGTAAATAAATTAATTTTAAGGTAACTTTTTGGTTTTGTTATGCTCCTCCCTCCTTTGTTTGTCACCTGTCATCAGTCATTACAGCCCAATTGCTTATTATTTTTAAGAACCTGTCTATCTCGAGAGTCGATATCGTAATATTGGCGACCTTAGGCCAGGGTTGGTTCGGTTTTGGCTGACGGGGGTGTGGCAGCATCGGGGAAGAGTATTTTGTTTGTAAAAAAAAAATTAATAATGATAATTTTTTTTTTCTGTTAGGTGGGGACGGTTGTTAGGCAACCAATCAGTTTGACGATTGTTCCTTCCTTGGTGGTATTGTTGCCTCTTTTGTTTTTTCAATTGGCTGGCGAAGTTTGACGTCTGTTTGGATGGCGGTCAACTTCTTCAGTCAGGTTCTGGAGGGCAGAACGACCAGTCAAGTTCAGAGCGGCAGAGAGGCAGAGTCTTGGCAGCAGAGCAGCGGAGAGTATCTGAGGACGAGTTGGTGGTTGTATCAACCCTGTCTTGATCGTCCAGTGGTCGAGGAGGACCTCCATACTGTATCTGAGGACGAGATGGTTGTTGTATCAACTCTGTCTTGATCGTCCAGCATTCGAGGAGGATGTCCATATTGTCTCCAAGGACGAGGTGGTTGTCGTATCGACTCTGTCTTGATCGTCCGGCATTTGACTGTTGTCCTCATTGTTTGAGGAAGTGTTCCAGTTTTGCTCGAGTATCATTATGCCGCTTCAGTGTTAATTTTAATTATTATGCTGCCTATTTCTATTTATTATATTTATAGATTGTTATTGCCCTTATACAGCCTATTTTGTCAATATTTTGGCTTTGTTATTGAAGGGTGGATTTTATTGATTCTTCGACTGGTTTTACATATTATTATTGTTAGTTTATAATTTTTTGTTTTTGCCACCCAGAACCTTGACTCACTGTACATTATGTATTTAACTCTTGTAAATAAATTAATTTTAAGGTAACTTTTTGGTTTTGTTATGCTCCTCCCTCCATTGTTTGTCACCTGTCATCAGTCATTACAGCCCAATTGCTTATTATTTTTAAGAACCTGTCTATCTCGAGAGTCGAGATCGTAATAAGAACTTTAAAAAAATTTTGCAAAACATACAAATAAACAGCCCAGGTAAGGGATCAATAATTGCAATATTTCTCCGTTTCAGTGATTACAGCTTATTTGGACCCAATTTTCAATACACGGCAACAATGCAACATATTGAATATTGCTAAAAGTGTGGTTAAGGAATCCCATCTTCGACGATATCCTATTCTCGTGAATAATTCCTTCTACCTTATATAACATCTACTTCCCGTGTATTCATTATATTATAAGGCTATAGTAGCAAGCGATGTTCTTGTATTACGGTATTTACTGTTATTCGGAATTCCTTCCCAAATAATTAAACACGAACGTGTTGACAGAATCAAAGTAGAACTGTGTCAAATAAATAACTGATGACACTGAGCACGATTAATAGCTGAAGCTGAAATGCATTGATGGTTCAGAGTTGATCATTCATATAGGTATGAATTGTTTGTTATGTAAGTCCCTCGGGGCAATAGATGGAAAAGGCACTAGAAACGTTACATATTTGTTGTCACCAGAACAGCCCGGTCGTTCAATAAGAACCAACCCTCAGGTCATTTTTCTGTTTGCAATCAACAGCCGACGTATTCTATTCTTCAGGATACTTTCCCTTTCCCTCTCTGCTATCTATTCGCCAAACAAGGGAAGAAAACCAGATAGCAATTTAGCGTAAAGCAACAGCGGATTACTCGGGTAGTAAAAATGAAAGTGAATAAAGAAACCATAATTGGAAAGGGCAAGGGAAAGCATTGGAAAGCAGGCGCCGTGACAACATTGGAGAAAATTTATCGAGGCAATTTTCAGGAGGGAATTTGCTGTGTGATCTGAAATTTTCACTTTCTCTTAATAGAGAAACTGTCTCTGTCTCTTGAGCAAAAAGATTGTCTCCGCAAACTTACTGCTAATTCAGCAGCAACTTCCTTTGTAATATGATTTCTCTCGTATTTCATTTTTAAAGGGTCAGTGAACTTACAGCTAGGAGATTCAGAACATTGAAAATGCAGAATTGCTGTCCTAGGTGCATTTATTTCTTATTCGTGTATGTAATTACACACAGACAAACTCCCGCATAGTGCTCTCACACACACACACACACACACACACAGCGTTTCTCACAGCTAAATATATGTCCTTTTCATCTCTACGTACCTTAAGGCCTGTCCACACGATCGGGCCTGATCGGCGGACTTCCCCTCTAACGGGCACACTTGACGGGCAAACCGTCAAATTGCCGATGAGTCTTGTAGCAAAATCACCACGGTGGTGCCCGATGGCTTTTACTTCGACCCTGGCAGACGTATGTTGACCATATACATTTCTTTTACCGAGCCATTCTTTGCACCATATTCTCCTCTCCTTGTTCATCACACACAAAGCAATTATCATGCTACGCTACTTCTTCTTTGCTGTAAGCACCATGTTTATCGTACCGCACTGAACACTACTGGCATCGTCGGGCACGCCCACCTCTCCATCGCCTCACCCGTGTGGGACAACATTCATGGGTAAGCCCGCCAGAATTTGCCCGTGAACCCCGGAGCACGCCGATCAGGCCCGCTCGTGTGGACAGGACTTTACAGAAAATCCTATCCGACCTGTTTCTCTGTCTGTTCGTCTGTCTGTCTGTTTCTCCTACAGGAAGAGTAGTGGTACCCAGGGGTAAATTGCCGAAACTACTACAATATTTTCGAAACCTGGAAAAGACGAACGGGCCAAAGCAGAGAAAATTCTATTGGGACACTTTCTTCCACTCTACACAAGGCTCTAAAACTATTATAGTCTCGATGAATCTACTTCCTTCTTTTTTTGCTGTTTGAGCGTGTTAGCGCCAGTTTTTTTTTTTTTTTTTTTTTTTTATTTTGCTTCTCCATGCAGGAACAAAGTCATCCATCCCTCTTGCTTGGAAATGAAGAAAGATGTGAAACTTGTGATGAAATTCAGTTGGGTCTTCGGTATCCTCGTTTGCGTAGATACTCAAATTTTTACAACATAAACGGGAGACTCTTTTTGAGAGAGAGAGAGAGAGAGAGAGAGAGAGAGAGAGAGAGAGAGAGTGTTAGCTACGTCGGTTTCTAACAGGTAGTCAATATTAAATTACATTATATGGTCTTACATAAACAAGCAACGTTTTCTCTCTCTCTCTCTCTCTCACTTCGCCCTCACTGTCCCTAGAGTATTGTCAACTGTGTTATATATCAAATGTCAGAGGTGTTAATGTCATCTTGTTTGTTCTTCAAAAAGTATTTTTCTGTTGGGTGGGGCGGGGGGTTGGAATGGGAGTCTTCAACTCCTGGTCTTTTTTTTTTTTTTTGGGGGGGGGGGGGGGGGGTGGGGGGGGGGGGGGGAGGGGGTGGCGGTTGGAGTGTGCGGCAGCGGAATTCTTAAGACAACTTGATTACGTTGAACTTTTGAGACGGACTCTAGCACATTAGAGAAGACAGAGGAATGCAAATCAAGTTGTATTAAGTTCCAGCACGTGTGGGTGTTTTAGAAAGAAGGGTTCAAAGATTTAGCAGAGAATCGGTAGCTGAAAGGAGATCATTTATTCTCACATTTTCAACTATATGCATGAATTGAGTTAATTATCATTCTTTCGAAATGACATTGATGTAGAGAGATAATTGCACTCTCATTCGACTTATTCGAGGGTCTGTCCATGAATAAAGATTACCATCCTGTCATTCTAAATTATATTTATGAATAGGGTAAACATCCTCTATTCGAAATGATATTCAGGAATAGAGATAATTATCCTCTCTCCGAAAATACATTTATGAATAGGGATAAGTACCTGTCTTCGAAATGATATCTGAAGGGAGGTAATGATCTTCTCATTCTAAATGATATTGATCTTGTTCTCAGGAGACATGATAGCTACCTATATCAACTGGGTTATGACTCTGCAAAACCCAAATGAGATTGAAAGGAATATTAGAGTTCTTTCAGATTGTGAAAATAGGCTAAGAATATGAGTACAACAGATTAGACTTAAAAATAATTCATAAATCTGGGCATGGCCATATTGTGAAAGTGCTTTCGTGGTCCAATGATGACATGGACATCCTTGCTGTGGTTCCTAGAGGTAGTATTTTGCACATTATATTGTAGGTAATATTTGTAAATTCATTCCAGAAGCCAATCTCTCGCAGATGAAAATAAATGAATGTTAAGTTAAGGATTTTTATAGAAGATGGTATTGAATTATTTGTTTACGTTATCTAAGTCTTGTTAGTGTTCCTTAGGCCTTTTTGTAATTCAAACTGGGCGATAGAATGATGATACTGCATCAATGACCAAT
>NC_061109.1:72424285-72426785 GCF_015104395.2 Macrobrachium nipponense
AAACGAGCAAACAGGGAAGTGATTGAGGCTCTCAGGAAAACTGTTGGTGGTAATGATAAGAATTGGGACAGATATATTAATGTTGTTAGATATAGTATTAACACTATGGTTAGTGATTCAATTAAAATGTCCCCATTTGAAGCTTTGTTTGGTTGTCCAGCTCGAGGCACATTTGATTTGCTAACTATGCCTCATCATGGGGAGGATACAGTCGAGGCGTTGATACCCAGCGCGAGAGAGACACACTTGTCTCAGCACCGTAATCTCGAATCACAACCAGAGATATGGTACAGAAGAGTAATAGTAAATCGTCTGATCCCAAGATCAATGTCGGAGACAAGGTATTTTTAAAACTTAACGTGAGAAATGAGTTAAATTACAAACTAGGCCCGAAGTTTGAAGGTCCTTTTAAAGTCATTGAAGAGAAAATTGGAAACAGATTTGTAGTCTTAAATGAACGAATAGGTCAGTCGAGGTTAACACATATCTCGAAATTGAAAAGAATTGGTTGTGGTGATTAATATATTGTCGCGCAATTGCATTTTTTCCTTTTTTTCTTGCTGTCTGTTTTTTGCGATTTGGTGACAGAATGCCTTCACATTTTTTTTTTCACTCTTTTATTTCCTTCTACGTTTTTTTTTCTTATTATGCGCAAATCTGCGGCGTTTTGGCGTAAGATTTCGGGGTTAATATATTACGTAGATACTTGTTGAAATACGGCAAATTTTTTTTTGCCTTAGCTGAGAAACAGGATGATTTTTTTTTTGGCCTGGGGTCATTAATTAAATAGAGGAAATATTTATATCACCGGAGTGGTGTTATTATTAAGATGATGATTTATATATATAAGGAGATGGTATTAATCCTTGAGAGTGACTTTCTTTTTTTGGTGGTATATAATTATGGAATTGTGAGTTTATCGTAGTTTTTTTGTCCCGAATAGGTGATAATTTTTTATATAATTGGACAGTATCGTTTGGGAAAATTATGTCTTCGAGACAATCTTTGAACACCTTGGTCATATCCTAGAGATAGTTCTGTGGAATGTGCTGACGTAGTTTCAGTATAGAACATTTTTTTTTTTTGAGAATCATGAGTTTCTGGCGTTGCAAGTTTGACTGTGCAGCAGTTCGAAGCACCTGAAGTGTTTACAGGTGGATTTTTTGCTAACGTTGCTGTAACGAGTCCTGCTGCGATTTTCCTCTTTGGAGTTGATTACTCGGGGATTTGCACTATTTTCGTAGATGCTGATGGCATTTCACGAGAACGTATCATGTAAGGGGATTCTTTTCTGGTCGTTTCTGGTCGATGGGTTTGCTACGGTAGCAGATACCGTAACGGTACACATTCCGTTGTGGGAAAGATATTGAATTATGTATGTTTCTTTTTCTCTTATGTGCGCTGTGTAATGGGGGGAAAGTTCGCTAATTATTGTTGTTATTATCTTATTCTTTTTTTCTCCTTTTTCTTTTTTTTCTTTTCTTACGAGAGATGTTGTAATGGAGGTCAAGCTCTAAGTAGCATTTTTCTTTTAGATAGGAGATATAATTTGTCAGGGTATGTGAGTTGGATAGAAGAGGTGTTCGGCATTATATTTTATGGAGGCTAGTTATATAAACCATAAAGGGGTTTTTGCTGTTAGACTTATGTGTTCTCTTTTGTTAGCATGTTTGTCATATATGGGATTATTTGTGAGGATTCAGTGGGTAAAGATTATATTTGGTTTAGCGAGGAATTTTTTAATATTTGACTAGTAGATTGAGTATATTATTTAGGGACGGATTTGTGGGGTACAACAACACTTTAGTCATTTTATGACCATGTAGACCTTTTAAATACGGACACACAATGACTTTGGAGAATTCCCAACTCTACGTGATGATGGCGATGGAGACGACTTCGTTCTACAGTGCCAGAGGTCGAGTCGAGTCTACACACGAATGGCGTTTCTATGGACTACCTTTGCAAAGGATGAGAGGTCTTCGATATTTCGTCTCAGAAATACGTTGTGGGATAAATCAGGAGTCTACAGTCTTCGATGAGCTGGGTGCGAGTAGCACTTGCATAGAAGTCACGGGATATCTCCTTGATACGGAGTGGTGACCACGTTTACTTCAGTAGAAAACGTCGAATCTACAGTTTCGCAACGAGAGGGTGTTGGATACACTCACGAGGGTCGCAGACGCTGAATAATGGTGCGTACTGAGTTGTTTCGAGTTGGTTTACGCACTCGACCTACGTCTACAACAATTCGCTCATCCTACAGGGATCCCAGCTGTTTGATGGTTCCTGCAGGGTTCTCTTGGATTCCTTCATGGTACTTAGTCGGCATGTCTACAACTCATCCACTTACATGGATAGTGACGAAGAGGAATTTTTTTTTCGACGACCGTTACACTATACCAATATTAATGGTCATGCTAGGTGCTATACTGATCACCATTTGTGTGCTAGGAGTTCTTAAACTTTTGTGTATTCGACGAAGCACAAGGGCTCCAGC
>NC_061109.1:72431785-72444285 GCF_015104395.2 Macrobrachium nipponense
TTGCCCTTATTACTTATTGGTGGATAATATTCTATATCTTTAGTTGTTATGGCTAGGTAGGTAAAATTTAAGGTTTTCCTTGTTTTGATATCTTCCACTTCCTTCAGCCTTTTGTTATTTAGGATAGTTTGGCCGGCATTAATTTGTGGATCCTCACTGATTATGAAATATTTATTTCCTATGCATTTGCGGTTAGGGAGTTTAGATGTTTAGCTGTAGGGTGCCTTGTGTGGCTCGTTGAGGACCTGGTATTTAGTCCTCTTGCTTTAAGCTGTTTTGCTGTATGTATTTTACTTAAACCCGCAAGGCTGATTTAAGTTGTTTATTTCTGTTTTGTAATAAATACTGTTAAGTTTTTCTGGAGTGTTTTTGTGCCTGCTTTCCTTGAACATGGGTTGCATTTACTGTCTACGATCCTAGCAAAATAAAGTACCTAAGAACCTGTACTAGAACCCCAGAGGTTTGTAACAATTTGGCGACCATGACAGGATCGTACACAGGTGTACTCTGTGTTTTTGGTTTGCGGCACAGCACTTTGGGGGATTTGGCAGTATTTGTTTTGAGTAGGTGGTTACCTTCCCCCCTTTTTGTTTTGGTTGATGATCATGGAGGAGTTTATTTTTGACCCCGCTGAATTTTTAGGGTCAGCAGATTGCTTAAAACACTTATCCATTCTGAACAAAGAATATCTGGTAAGTTGTGCTCATTGGCTGGGAATACCATTTAAGGCAGCTGAGACAAAGGCTGTTTGTTAGAGGCCGTAAAATCACAGGGTTAGCTCAGGGCCTAGCTGAGGGTGAGCATTTAGTTGAGGAATTTGATAGCGTTGCTAGTAGTGATGAAGAGCAAGAAGGTAGTGTGAGTGTAAATCCTGGTTTTTCATTATTTGAGGATCCCCCTAGGACTGGTACCCTTTTTGAAGGACACGCTAATTTTCCTTCAAAACCTGAAGTATCATTGAACCCATTTTTGCCAGAGAATTCTGTCCATGTTGAGGTAGCTCCGGTACAGCCTGTAAAGTCCCAAGAGAACAGTGAATATGATGTTATTTGTAAAAGAATAGAGTTGATGAAACTAGAGTTTGAGGAGAAAGAGAGGGCGAGGAAGCATGAGTTGGCTATGGCTAAAATCAACTTGGAAATGGCTAGGTTGAGAGGTTCCCCAAATCACTTTAGTACTCCCACTGGGTCCTCTCAGGATAAATTTAACATAGGGGCAGCGTTGAAAATTGGTCCCTCCCGTATTTGACGAGGGAAACGTCCCAGAATTTTTTTTAAGGCGTTTAAGCGTGAGCGTGTGGCTACCCGGTTGTCTTGGCCCCCAGAGATGTGGACAGTCTTGATTCAATGCAGGCTAGTGGGCAAGGCAATTCGGGTATACGATGCTTTAGATGAATGTGTAGCTAGGGACTATAATAAGGTTAAGGCAACTAGTTCTTAAGGCTTCGACTTGGTGCCTGAGGCCTATCGCCTTAAGTTTCGTAATTTTACTAAACCTGTCTCTCTCTCATTTGTGGATTGCTCGTCTCAAGGAGGAGCAGTTTGAAGACTGGCTTAAGAGTCGTCAAGTGGTCTCCTTCTCCTCCTTGAGAGAGCTTATGTTGCTGGAAGAATTTAAAAAGGCTTGTAGCAAGGAATTAAGAATTTATCTTGAAGAGGTTAAAGCAGTCAGTTTGGTTAAGGCTGCCCAGATAGCAGATGAATTTGTGTTGACTCATCGGGCTGGGTCAGGTAATCTTGGATCTGTAGTTAATTTTCAGCCTGGTAAGTCAAATAATTATCAAAAGAAATTAGGTGGTCCGGGAAATAATCGTGTCCAGGGGAATCTGCACAAGAATAGGACTGGAGATGCTCAGGGAGAGGGCTCAAGTGGATCTTACACTAGAGTCTTCTCCAAAAGTAATAAGTTAACTTCTGGTAATGGTAATAGAGTAAGAAGGACCTGCTTCTGGTGCAATGAACCAGGACATTTTCAAGCACAGTGTAACGCCAGAAGGAGGTACCTCCAAAGGAACAATAATAATCCGGTAGCTCTAATATCGAATAACCCTATGTCTAATAAGTCTCAGGTTGAGAATCCACCAGTGTTGATGGCTAATGATGGTTGTAGCAAGGGGGAAAATGTTGGTTCTTTATCTAGTAGGGATTTATGACTTTATGATAAATATATTTGGCTTGGCAAATGATTTACCGAATCGAAAACCCTAAAGGTGAAGTTTTTGCGGGATACTGGGGCTGCTCGGTCTCTGGTATTGAAGGAATCTTTGAAGGGCCTAGTTAATAATTCAGGTGATTTTGTGGTTTTGGGAGGTTTCCCGAACACGATGGTATCGGCACCTTTAGTTGAGGTGGAATTGTCCTTCCCTGGTTATAATAGGAAGACAGAATTAGCTGTTGTAGAAAGCCTACCAATCCCAGGCATAGATGGTATACTGGGTAATGACATGTTGGATGACAAGGGACGTGAATTGTTTCCAATATTGTCTTTGAATGCTTGTCCAGTGGCTGTAACGACACGAGCTGCTGCAAAGGCAGCAGATTTGTTACATGATGATGATGATGATTTACATTTAAGTAGTTTAGCTGTAGAAGTAGAAAGGCCCGGGTCTGTAATTAGTAGTAGTGATAAGCTTTTTGGTAAGTTATTAAAACCTGATTGGGATCGTTCAAAGTTTATTGAAGCTCAGAAGGAAGAGTTCAATTTTGAATTGGGTGATACGAGTGATTTGACTAGACCACGATTTTGTGTTATAAAAGGTGTGTTATATAGAGTTAGTCGCCCTTCCTCTCATGCCCTTGATATAACATCTCGAAACGAGCAGATAGTGGTCCCTACTCAGTTCAGAGATTCAGTTTTGAAGTTGGCACATGAAGACTCTTTTTCTGGCCACTTTGGTGTGTGTAAAACTTTTAGTAGGTTAGCTAAATATTTTTGGTGGCCAGGCTTAAAGTCTTCAGTAAAACGGTTTGTAAATAGTTGTGAAGCATGTCAGGTGATGGGAAAACCCAATCAACCAATTCCAAAAGCCCCTTTAAATCCGATTCCAGCAATTGGAGAACCTTTTGTGGAGTTGGTGATTGATGTGGTTGGGCCTTTACCTAGGACTAAGTCAGGGTTTACCCATCTCCTGACAGTTATGGACAGAGCATCTAGGTTTCCTGATGCATTCCCTATGAGGAGGATTACTTCTCGTGCGGTGTTCGAGAAACTCATGAGTTTCTCTAGATATGGTTTTTTGCCTCGTACTATTCAGTTGATTGAGGTGGAACTAATTTCACAAGTAGGGTATTTCGGGGTAAGTGTGCTGAACTGGCCATTCAGCACATTACCAGCATACCCTACCATCCAGAGAGTCAGGGTGTGGTGGAAAGATTTCACCAGACCCTTAAATGTGTATTAAAGAAATATTGTTATGAGCAAGGAGAGGATTGGGATAAAGGGCTTCCCTTTGCTCTCTTTGCCATACGGAATCACCCTAACTCGTCCACAGGTGTCGCTCCCTTCGAGTTGGTATTTGGTCACAAGGTACGTGGTCCCCTGGAGATAGTCCATGAGGTGATTGAGTCTGGACAAAGAGGAGAGATGAATGTGGGTGAGTTTGTGGAAACCTTAAGGAGAAAGCTATCTATGGCTTGGAAGTTTGCACGAGAGAATTTGGCTTCTTACCAAGCTGCCATGAAAATTAATTTTGACAAAAAGACAAAGGTACGTTCGTTTGTGCCCGGGGAATTGGTTTTGGTATTAAGTACAGACTCGGACAACTTTCTTGAGCCAAGGTATAAGGGACCTTGGAAGGTTTTGAGAAAGCTGTCTGAGGTAAACTATGAGGTGAAGCCCCGGGACCAAACGAAAGTGCCGGGTATTTCATATAAATAGATTGAAGTCTTATACTTCCTGTGGTAAGGACCCTTTGGCTATTGTTTATGAACCAGTATCTGTAGTAGTAGTAGTAGAGCCTCCTACGGATGATTTTGTAAATTTGGTTGGTCAGGTGTCTTCTGATGCTCTGTTTGACAATGTTCAGAACTTGGAAATTTTAAAGGCGGGATTAGAGCATCTGGAGACTAATCAGAGAAGTGACGTTATGGAATTAATCCTTGCTTTCCCAGAGTTATTTCAGAATGCGCCAGGACGAACGAGCTTGCTCCAGCATGATGTCGATGTGGGCAGGGCTCCCCGGCTTCCCCCGGTAAAGCAGAGTCCTTATCGATTAAATCCAATGAAGAGGGACATTGTTGATAAGGAAATTAAGTATATGCTGGAGCACGACATCATTCAACCTTCGGTGAGTCCATGGAGTTCTCCAATTGTCCTCGTAACCTGACGGAAAGTTAAGAATGTGCGTCGACTATTGTAAGGTAAATGCTCACACTAAAAATGACTCCTTCCCTTTACCTCGTATAGATGATTGTCTCGATCAGATAGGGTCCTCCAAGTTTATAACAAAGTTGGATTTGTTGAAAGGGTATTGGCAGGTTCCCCTGTCTGATCGAGCCCGTGAAATTTCTGCCTTTGTAACTCCCTTTGGGCTTTACGAGTGTAAAGTGATGCCCTTTGGGATGAAGAATGCAGCTTGCACCTTCCAGCGACTAATGAATAGGGTCATTTGTGGCTTGGAAGGGGTGGAAAATATATATAGATGATTTGGTGGTTCACAGCAACGATGGCGGACGCATATGGTAAGGTTAAAAAAGGTGTTTGAAGCCCTGAGAGCTGCCGGTCTTGTTGTTGAACCTTGGTAAATGTGAGTTTGGTAAGGCCAGAGTATGCTATTTGGGCCATGAAGTGGGTTTGGGTTCAGTAGCCCCAAACAAGCTAATATAGAGGCCATTGTAAATTTGAAGAGGCCATGCAATGTCAGAGAGGTCCGGAGAGTCCTGGGTATGTTGGGGTATTATTGTAGGTTTGTCCGGAACTTCTCAGGACATTGCTCAGCCGCTTACTAAACTATGGGAAAAGGTCGTAAATTGAGTGGTCACCTCAGTGTGAAGAGTCTTTCGTAAAAGCTTAGGTTGATGTTGGTGTCCAATCCTATTCTAAGTCTCCTAATTTTCAGAAACCATTTATTATTGCTGTTGACGCTAGTGACGTTGAAATTGGAGGAGTCCTCTTTCAGAGAGATGAGGCTGGAGAAGTTCGTCCCATATCTTATTTTAGTAAGAAACTTTTAGCGGCCGAGAGAAAAAAAAAGAAAATACTCTACTATCGAAAAGGAGGCCTTGGCCCTGGTTCGTACGTACTCCACTTTAAGCCCTATGTTACAAATTTTTCTTATCCCATAGAGATTTGGACCGACCATAATCCCTTGTCTTCATTGAAACGAATGAAGGGTTCCAATCAGAGGATTTTGCGTGGGCCCTGCAGTTACAGGAGTTCACGCTGGTGATAAAACATATTAAAGGTTCTGATAACCATATTCCTGATGCTCTCTCTCGGATGTAGTCGTGAGTTTTTCCTCTGCTCCCCTCGCCCTTCTCGTTTTGTTTTTTTTCCTCGGGTTGTATAAAAAAACTTTTGGTAAGTGTGTGGTGCAAGAGGTTGTGTGTATGAGTATTCAGCCTTAGCTTAGTTTGTGTTAGACCTGAACTTCATTAGGACTTTAGTGGTTAGTATTTCTTAGCCTTTGTAGACTCTCCCTCCCAGTTAGATGATAGGAGGGTTTTTAGCATTATGCTTAAGGAACTGTGGGGACAGTCTATTCTGAGGTTCCCGGTTGCCTATTTTGGTAAGTTTACTTTGTGACTATGGTTATTCTGTATATTATGTTATTACTTAGCTGAGTATCTATTTCCAGAGATTTGGAATAGTTACTTTGTCCTTTTTTTTTTTTTTTTTTTTTTTTTTTGTTTTTTTTTTTTTTTTTTTTTTTTTTTACATGTGTATTGATAACTTTGAAATGTTTCAAGTTAATTCCTTTTCAGCATTTTTGCTTAGGTTTAAAAAAAAATGTATTCTATGTGAATAATTTTTTTTGTTTTGGGGGAGGAAGGTATTAAATTAACGTAGTTTTTGTTTTTATTTATCAAGTTTAAATCAGCCTTGTTTACTTTTAAGTTTTCTTTTGCTTAAGGCAGCCAAATGCTTGTTAGTTAATGTAAGAGTTTTTGTGTTATTGAGCGCCTCCTCCTCCCTTGTTTATTTCTGTGAACTATCGTTCTAACGATTGTTTTGTGATTTGTTTTTGAGCTACGGTGGATGGTTCGTAGCTGTACTGTGAACGTTGATGGTCTGCCCGCGGAAGTTCGGGCTTTGGAACGCTCCTTGTCAGACCATCCCCTTGAGCAGCTTTTGTGGATTATTGGAGGACGACCTTTTGGCAGTTTATTTTGGAAACGGCGCTGTTGGAATCTTTCCTCACGACCGTTCGTAGGTGCCTTAGTCACCTGCGACTCTGGTGCTGCAGATCCACGGCTCTTTCTGTTCATCATTGCGACCATAGTGTCCGCTTTACGGGGTTCCGCAGAAGCGTAAGCTATTTGCGACTTCTCGTATTACCCTTATTCCCGTCGGAGGAGCCCACGGGATATTGGTACCGTCGCTGGATCCCGGTACTGATTACGGATTCACCTGCCACTTCTGCCTTCGTCCTTCTGCATTTCTTCGGGGATGTGTGTGAGCGCTAGCTCGTGAGGAGAAACGTAGGGAGGCAATCGCCAGGTAAGACAGTATAGCTGTTGTTTCCTTCGAGGAGCCTTATACCCCTGTTGTCCTGGCGATCGTGTTCATCCCTTTGGTAGCAGTTTTGTGCTCGCTATGGACTCCTAGTTCGGCACGACATCCCTGACGTAAGGATTATTAGAACTGTCAGTGTACGTGCAGTACATATAATTATATTATATACGTATACCACTGTCATAGATTTTATTGTGTATATTATAATTTTATTGTTGCCCTTATTACTTATTGGTGGATAATATTCTATATCTTTAGTTGTATGGCTAGGTAGGTAAATTTAAGGTTTTCCTTGTTTTGATATCTTCCACTTCCTTCAGCCTTTTGTTATTTAGGATAGTTTTGGCCGGCATAATTTTGGATCCTCACTGATTTATGAAATATTTATTTCCTCTGCATTTCGGTTAGGGTTTAGATGTTTAGCTGTAGGGTGCCTTGTGGCTCGTTGAGGACCTGGTATTTAGTCCTCTTGCTTTAAGCTGTTTTGCTGTATGTATTTTACTTAAACCCGCAAGGCTGATTTAAGTTGTTTATTTCTGTTTTGTAATAAATACTGTTAAGTTTTTCTGGAGTGTTTTTGTGCCTGCTTTCCTTGAACATGGGTTGCATTTACTGTCTACGATCCTAGCAAAATAAAGTACCTAAGAACCTGTACTAGAACCCCAGAGGTTTGTAACAGTGGCACAGAAAGACGCCATAGGCACTCAAAAGCCTTCTATGACTGAATCACTTTCAGGCTTGAGGAAATATTTCGATGCTTCCCGTGTTCTTTCTCTTTCTTTTAGAATTTTACTCATTTATTTTCTGTTGTTGTTTTTCTGCAGTTTCCATTTGATCTTTCTTTAATTATTTGTCTTGTAGTATTTATAAATACTTATTGTCTATTCCTTCTCCTTTCCTCAGAAATGTTCTCTTTCTTTTACCTGGTCTTTCCTTTTCCATAACTTTTTTTTTTCATTATCAATATATTTGTTTTCTTTTCTTGGCTTTTTTCAAAAAATATGTTTTATCCATCTGCATCCCTCAACAATTCTCTTGCTGTTAAAAGTTCTCTCTCTTTCTCTCACAAATTCTTCATAATTTTCTTTTGCCATCATCGGAAGAACATTTTTCTCCTCACCAAATTTTCGTCGTTGTTGACTTTCCTTTTCTTCTTCTTCTTCTAAAGAAGAAGAAGAAGCTGCGATCATCAAAGAGCCACTTAGTCTTCCTCATCATTCGTGACTTGTCTCCGCCAACTGAAGGCGACGACACCATCGTCTGTCTTCATCTTGACAGACAAGTAAGACCACAGGATGATTTAGGTTATATCGAGACATACTCGAGGAGATGAGTGTGAGGCAAGTTGTATGTGTAAAAGTGAGTAAAATATATAAATAAATTAATACGAAATAAGATTATAAAAGACAAAATAAATAAATAAAAAAATGGGCGAATAAGTGGAAAAGATAAAACTTTTAAATAAAAAAAAGTTTAAAGTTTAATGGGTAGATCAATTTGTCAATCAATCAATTAAATGAACAGACAGAGAGACAGTCAGACATCCATTAACAATAAGCAAATTCTAGACCTTCCATTTTCTTCACCTTGTCAATTTATTTGTTCACGGAAGTCTAATTCTTATCTCTTATACAGTAATTATTGAATATCTATGAACTCAACTCCGAAAATGGTAAATATCCTCGCTATTAACGATATATTTTACTGGTCAATGGCGAAATTGAAGTCAGTTAAGCTCGCAAAGCTCATTATACCTCATTTTCCTTTCCATTGTCTTATCGCCAGGTTGATTATAGCTGTCAGAGACAACATTATTTGGGAAAAATTTCCAATTTCCGCAATTCCTTATTGATCAGACATTATTCCTTGCTGTCTGTTTTCGTGATAATCATTGCTCTATTGAGAATCCTCCGGTACGATTAGGTTAACTCGGCCTTATGCCAGCATGAGCTCTTAATCTAAGAATTTGTTCGTTACCAAATACTAAAAAAAAATAACATACCCTTCTTATACATAAACAACTTCTCCAGCCGTTACAGCTTCTTAAATAGATAATGTGACTTTAAAAAAACAATATGAAAACGTTAGCTTGTTAACAAATAATAAAAAAACTGATAATCCTTTTTCACAACACTAAATTTTTCCACTGCTAAGTTATTTTCAAAGCATGATATGAGCTACAATAAAAAAAAATCATATGGAACACTAATTTAATCAACTATATAATCATTTATTGACGAAAGTATTTACATTAATATACACATATAGATACCAAAATATATGAATATTATATTAATACGACCATCACCTTCATCTGAATATATAGGGTACACTAGATAAACGTTACAATAATAGGGCCATCACCTAAAGTCTAGATATGTAGGTTACATAGGGAAATGTTATAAAAACGGGGCCATTACGTAAGTCTAGATATATAGGTTACATAGGGAAATGTTATAATAATAGGACCATTACCTTAAGTATATATATATAGGTTACATTTAGAAATGGTGTAATAATAGAGCCATCACCTTTAAAGGTATAAAACCTAAATAATTATGAAGTCCGCCCACTATCATACAGAAGTGCCAAGACTCTTGCAGCGAGGGCGCATCAAATATTGCCTGAAGGAAAGACTCAACACAATATATTAAAACGAATCCGCCATTTGCGTGATGAAAGCTCATTCTGTCGCTTGAGGACCTGAAAGAGAGAGAAAGTGCTTTCGATATCACGTCACGGCGACATTACCTGACAGGATGAGACATGGTTATTATGTCTTTTATGCACTCGGGTTTGTTATTATTTCTATGCGTTCTTGTGCTGCACTCTGTGTTTTTTTATCATAAACTCAATAAGTCATCACGGTGTAAGCTATAATTGTGGTTGTAAGTGATGGTTGTAGTTGTAGCATTAGATGTTATTATTGTCTTTTTTCTTGTAGTAATGCAGGCAATTATAGATATACGAGCCTTTGGTGTTGAAAGTAACCAAACAAGGTTTTAAAACCTTTAACTCCCTTTTGTTTTTTCTAAAGTTTTATACTAGTTGCCTAATGGCTGGCTTTATATTGACGTGTGTGACCTTGAACAACTCTTACAAACTTCAGAGAATTGCTTCGTAATCCAAATCAACATATTTAGAAAGCCATAAGCAAAATGGATTAGGGATTTCTAAGAAAAGCCAAAGATCACTTAAATTAAGAACTGTTTTTCGTCATAGACGAAGACAGGAAAATCTGAAAGATGAAAACGAAAGACAAAGGACGCTGCTGGGGCCTTGGAGATACTTGTAGGAATTGGGGGAAGGGGTGAGGGGTGAAGGGTGAGGGGTGGGGGGAAAGTATCCCTCTGATTTATTGTAGTCATAATGTGGCGTTTGGACTAACGTTAGTGAAGGAAGGATTAAAAATGCAAGATCTCCCCGCCCCCTTCCCTGAAGGGGCCCCTGGTATAGCTCTGGTCATTATTTGAAAATGATGGCGTAGCATTTCTAGGTTCGTGTAACTTTATAAGGGCAGGAACGTGATTAAGAGTCTGCTTCTTCGGAAGTAAAATGTGTGTGTGTGAGAGAGAGAGAGAGAAGAGAGAGAGAGAGAGAGAGAGAGAGAGAGCTTTGAGAACCACGGTCGTTCGAAAACCTCTGTTAAAAACCACAGCGAATACATGACACTGTACACCAAAATGTGCAACTGCGTCCTTGGCTTTTACAGAGAGAGAGAGAGAGAGAGAGAGAGAGAGAGAGAGAGAAGAAGTAGAGAGAGGAGGAGGAGCGAGAGAGAGAGAGAGAGAGAGAGAGAGAAGAAATTCACTAAAGATGTTAATTGGCAGTAATGCAGTTTGATGCTTATTGGGAAATATTTTCCAAAAACATTCTATGGTTTGCATAATGAAAGTTTCAGTGACTTCAGGGAGTCCCTGAAATATTCGTGGCCTGCTGCGGCCGAGGAAACAGAGCCATTTATAAATTCGAACCATCATAACTATCCCTCCGCTTTTCAACCTTTTAGAAAACTGAGAACATTTAAAAAAACAGTTTTAAAATTATTTTAATCACAGTTTTTAAGGCATTTTAAGTTTAAACACAATTCTTTGAGCGATTGAAAGATAATTCATAGAGCTTCTAGATTACAAATATGTATACTTAAGTACTATATATTTTTCCAATGTAAAGGCCAGAGGGAAAGGTACTTTTAAGCCTTTGGGACTTGATGGACAAGTCACCGGACAAATCAATTAAATAACAACTTGAGAGATAAGAACGACCGGAAGCTCATTCCATTACAGGAGGCGAGGAAAGCCTTAGCCATCTCGTTACAGAGATACGGGCGGATTATGCCCTGTAAGTGACACAAAGTGTTTGAATGGCTTGACCTCTTTCGTATATAGAAAACCTACAGTTATATGAAAAATAGTCGGTATTATCTGTAAAAATTCTAAACAAGGACCTTCGAACACATGAACAGCGATCCTCCTCAATGTTTGTGTTTAACATATGAATTCTCTATCTCTTATAGTTCAAATGTTATCCAATGTTAACTGCATATGCATAATCAGACAAGTAAACACATAGACAGGCAAAGGGCAATGTAGGATGATGTGCTAACGTAGGATGTTCTACTGTATACGTTCACATCAATTGTAGTTTCATTGGAATCCTTTCAATCACGTAGGAGTCGTTGCGAGGATAAGGTAAGGGCGACATTGTTCGCATCTGTCCCTCAAATCGCATTCTGTGAATAATCGTTTACTTTAGTAACATGTTTGATCGAAAGCCCTTTAATCTCGTAGCAGGTTTTGAGGTGACGGGGCATACAGACAGTATAATGGATAAACAGATGTAAAACTGTCGCCCCAAGACTTTGCCAATCATAAGTTCAAGTGAGATAGGACTCCTTGAAATTGTATTCAATTCGAGAAAGAAGAAAGAAAGAAAGTGCACTTGAGAATCATTAAGATGAGCAAATAGAATTAATTACATTTAAACTAGATATTCAAATGGTTGAAAGAAAGTGTAAAACGTATAATCATGATAACAATGAGAGAGAGAGAGAGAGAGAGAGAGAGAGAGAGAGAGAGAGAGGCGGTTGGTGAAATACCAGAATCATGAGCACCAGCAATTTCGAGACGTGAAAAAGGAAGAAGAAAAAGAAGAAGAAGAATGAATTTTTAGGAACAGAAAAGAAGGCCGCGGTCCTTGATAAACGCGCTGTGGTCGTGACATTGTCCATTAATTAAGGAACCGCCTCATTTGTCTCGTGACAAAAGAGAGAGAGAGAGAGAAAGAAAAACAGAGAATTCTGTATTCGGGAAAAGTGGCAGTTGGTACGAAAGACCTCGAAATTATTTTTCTTTATCATTCTTTCACTAAGAAAGTTAAAAGGAGATTTAAAGAGAGGCCAAAAACATTGTAGCAGCATTTGTGAAAAGAAATGTTCAAAGATCAATATTTCAAAGTGAGAATCATATAATGAAGGATTTTTCTTGTGATTTATTCGACGCACTCGTAGTTTACTTTCACTTGACTTGACTGCAGTGGGTGTTTAAACAAGAAATATTGAAGATTTCCAGATTCACGTTACTCTTTTTGGGTTAAGTGATATTTTCGGTTGAAATTTTACAAATAATGTATAGTTATCCCATTTCCAAATGAGACCTTTGATTTGATATTTATTAATATATATAGTTATTATTATCACAGGTAATTCAATCCGGTTTCATGAATGTATACTTAGAAGAAAAACCATTATAAAATGACGGTTTTAGTTCTATCCTTGTCTTAGTTCTTGTTTAATTTTTGTGTTCCTTACTCTTAATATATTCTGTCAT
>NC_061109.1:72449285-72451785 GCF_015104395.2 Macrobrachium nipponense
AGAAAGTGTGACAAAGGTTATCCGTTATACAGTTATCATAATTAGTCATCCAAAGAAGCTCAATTTAGTCGATGATGATATTATTATTATTATTATTATTATTATTATTATTATTATTATTATTATTATTATTATGTCTAATTCTCGACTACCATTACCACTGTAATTAAAGAGATAAATCTAAAATGTAAGTGAGCATTATTGCTGCTCTGCACTATCGACTAATGAAAAGGCAAAGCAATAAAGCACCACTCGTGGATATTACTCTTTCAAGTATGAATCGGAAAAAATTGGCGATTTATTCAAACCATATAATATTGTTGACTATCGATTCGCATGTTGAATACAAATTCAGAATATTTAAATATATTTTTACCGGTTTCAATAGCTAACCTTTTTGTAATAGGGAAATGCATTTACGCACCACTGGAGAATTGGCCATGAATTTTCATTCACTGACTAGTGAATATATTTTTCCATGAATTGTGTGTCCACAGTCTGATCAGAACCAAATTTCAGCTTTGCGAGCATAATCATGATGTTCATAGTAAAGAAAGAAATAATGTTTAAATTATGCTCTTAGAATTTAACAGAATATACTTTCTTGCATTAGAAATTAAGACCATAAGAATTGACACTCTTATAATAAAGGGGGGGTTTTAAAAGAGCTTCAATTTTCAACACATGAGAAATTATGTAAATTATGCCCTTAATATATGATATAATATAATTTCTTGCACTAGAAATAAACTACCATAAAGACTGATACTATCTCTTATATAAAAAATGAAAAGCTTGTATTGAAAATACAAGCTTTTAATTTCATAATTTTTATTTTGTTTTCTTTTAATTTTATTTTAATTATATAATTTTTTTATATTGTTTTCTTAAAAATCAATACAAATCTCTTAGGTTAAAGGAAACCATAAATTTCGTTTTGAGTCCCAAGGAGATGGACTCAATTTAGCGAAAGCCTTTTCACTTTTTCAGTCCCAAACTTTATTTACGGTCCTTAAGTAATTGCTACCTTTTTTCAGAATTATTTCAAGGAACGTGTCAATGTCATACTAGACTCTTCGACAGAGGTTATTATTTTTTTTTTAACTCCGGAATTCTTCACTTTTTAGAAAGTAACAAAGTTTGCGTAATAATTAAGCAACTCTGCAAAACCGTAAGAAAAAAAACCTTTGCGCGATTGCAGAAGTAAATATAAATAAATAAATAAATAAATAAATAAATAAATAAATAAATAAATAAATAAATAAATTAAATAAATAAATAAATAAATGTGATTCAGCTGAAAGGTAATGGACTTAGGAACCTGCACACACAGAAGTTCATAAAAGTTTCTCGAAATTAATGAAGAAAAAATTCACGTCGATGTAGAATCATAACTGGAAGCCAAATAAGAAATTTCTCGAATCTGAAATAAAAGGTCATCTGTATATAGACCCACGATTCCTTAATTACTTCGAAGAATATTGTATGAATAGAGAAAGTCAAGCCTTCAAAACTTACTTAATACTTTGCGAGTAAGAGTATAGCACTGTCTAGCTAACTTAAAACTAGCTTTAAATTTCTTCCTCGGATTTGTATAAGGAAACAGGAACATTGTTATTAATTAAAGTTACTAAAGTTATAGACAAGATCAGAGTCCCAACTCCTTCTCCCCTAGCCCCCTTACTTCTTAACATCGATCCCACTATGGAGTTACGCCTCGAGGGCTTTTTCAAGGAGGACCTCGAGTGGAAGTGGTCAGTCTCAGACAGCCAACGTCATTGTTATCATAATGAGGCTGTTAAGAGGAAGCATTATCTCAAGACACGGCAGCTGTTTGCAGAGCACTTGTTTGTTTCACAACTCGGGCTGCAGCTGTTGTGTTTACGGACGGATGTAGATTTCAGTGGTCACACGCACACTCGCACAAACACACACATATACATGTGTGTGTGTGTCTGTGTTTGATCTTAAAAGCCAAAGAGTATTACAAAAAAGCGTTACGACATATATCCTGAGAATGAGTGATGAAAATGAGAAAATCCATGACTATAACGAACAAGAACAAGGCATTCAGATAAACAGACTAGATACAGCAACAATATGATATGACACTAGGATGTGCCACTAGGATATGACACTTCCCGAAATAACATCACCGTTTACGGACACTAGCTTAGCTTAACAAGAAAAGATTCATATTTCAGTGGACCTCCTTAGTGACAACATAAGAGGGTTCGCGATGTTAGTGTTGTCGGATGATTTGTATGACTTATTGCGGGTTTTCTTTATTGCTATTTGAAAGCTATAAGGTGTATGATTGTTCCGTGTTTACTTTTGTTGGCTCATGATTCATTTAAGAAGAATAACAGGCACATAATGCAACGTTACCGTAAAACAAAGTAAGTTAATTGTTGAATAACTATAGTGGCTACCTAAATAAAACAAAATGGGTGCCATGTTTCCTTTTATTACTGAATACAAAAAAATACAAAGACTTGTT
>NC_061109.1:72454285-72456785 GCF_015104395.2 Macrobrachium nipponense
AAAAAACATTCCATAATATAAATAACATTAGGTACATGTTTAGTTTTTAGCAGATAGTTTTTTCTTCTCAAGCAGCCAAGGTGTCTTTCTTTATCACTGTTGTCTAGCACAAATGCTTTCAAAAAAATGCTTGACAGAGTAAGGCATGCTCCTTGAATTGCAACCATTGGACTATCGATACAAGATAAAGTTTGGCTGAGATGAGCTCGGCAGCAATGCAAGTTGCACTCATCAAAAAGTTTATAGGCTGAGTGTACAAAATGCATGTGAGAGTAGAGGTACAGTTAGTCCACCTCTGCTTAAGTTTGTGAGAAACTGAATTAATATGATGGTCGTCGTTATCTTCAGTTTCGACACTCAAAATATTACCTCGAAATTTGTGTTCCAGATATCCAGCTAGAAAATAATTTTATGTTTGATACTGTCATTAGATTGAACTAGGTCTTCAGTGTCAGCAATAGTGATGTCAAAGTGATAATCATCAATGCAAATGTTTAGAGGTACAAGCACATCATTAGACTGGTGCGGCGTAGACTCGTATTTTTTTCAAAGTGCATGGAGGTTCTTGGTTGCTGCAGCTGCCTTGATATCTACAATGTCAATGTAGAAATTACCCCCATTGCGTTGTCTGGCTTGGCCAAAGAACTTTTCAAGGGCCTCATCAGCAAACACACCAGGTAGCAACAATAAGGTAAACCTGTACTGAGTCAATAGCCACTCTGCAGCCTCAATGTTGGCTCTTGTAGACAGCACCAATGCCTCTGCAGTTTGCTTTGTGAGCTTTTGCGTCCGACCTCGACCACCTGACCATGCACAAGAGTATAATAAATCACAGTTTCATTAAGTTTCTTGAACCGTAGTGCAATTATTGGTCCATGGTTTGACGACATCATCATACGCATGTTAATACCGGAATACCGATCTTTCACATTCATCATGTGGAACCAATCAGTGATCAGCTTAACAAAAATGATGGTGCCCTCGCTAATGCCAAGTTTATCCTTTAGAGTTGAAAGGGCAGCAACAGTTTTGTCATTGAAGATTTGACAAACAAAAGGCACGCTTTGTCTCTGCAAAGGCTTTGGTACACAGCTGTGTATGTGATCTTGGTTAGACGGATGCTGTTTCTCCTGTCTTCATCGTGCAACATATTGTTTTTCCCATCTTTTATAAAAGAAATTTCGTTCCTTATCCTGAACGGTTATCCAGTTATTTCTTACATTTTTGAAAGAATGAACATAGTCAAAAAACAAAAGGAAAGCATGAGAATTTATAGCATTTATGAAAGCTTTACCAGGACCACCTTAATTTACCATAAACTGCAACGTTTGTGTTGCAATTATCACCTACACAAGAAATTATAGTACCACCAGCATCGCTAACCGCTACTATAGCTTCTACCAGAATTTCCTTGAGTTGATCTGAATTAAGTTTTGCAACAGGGTAAATGCGTAGTATATATTTAGGGCCACCAAAATGGCAGACAACTTCAATTACTAAAGCATGTGTTGCGAGAACTTCGGTATCACAAGAACCATTTTTGAGCGTAACAACAACACGACCACCTGAGTACCTAAGTGTTTCTGTGAGCTTCACTTCATCAAAAAGAATGTTGACAAGACGCTGCTGAGGTTAAGTTTTTGAAAAAGTTGCTCCAAGTTTTTATCATGTAGACTACAGGAGAGAAGTTTTTTTCAAAGAATTCCACTCTAGGTAAAACAACTGAACCAGACTTTCGTAGCATTTTATATGCAGCTGGTGGAAATGTTATGGAGTTCGGCACCAAGAACATAAAGATTTCTGTCAAAGCGACGGCCTTCTGGATGAGTGAGTAATAACTGTAACTGAGAATGAAGAAACTGAAAATGAGGCGAATCAGAACAACTCATATGGCTCAATTCCTGTACTGCATTTTCAGATAGTCTGCATCTTTGAACTCATACTCTGTTATGCATGACATAATTTTATCAAACTGGGACCAATTTACTGAGAAGGCTATTCTTTTGCAAAGACAAGCCACTTTAGAAAAAAATATGTCTTAGGTATTTGCCTTTCCATTTTTCTCAACGCATTTAAGATACAAAAACCCAAACTGACGATTTCACATGTTGCAATGGCGGAATTGGATAACGGAACGGCCCTTTGCATCAGTTTTAGAAATGTAAATATCATCACTATCACAAACAATACGATAATCCTTTGAGATATGCTCCTGGATGTCATTACAAAATGAATAAAGTCGCCGTCTTATCCACAACTTCATTTCGGAGTCTTTCGTTTTCAGCTCGGGTCTCTGCTGAAGCAGTTGTAATTCTGGTGCTGAGGGACCTGCTTTAAAGCATGACTTTGAAACTCCAGGGAAAATGGATGGTGGATGACTTGGTCTTTATTTTGTTTTCCCTCCTTTAACTGTAATCCATTCACAGTCAAAATGGATGAGCACAGGCATAGATCTGCTTCAGCTGTAGCAAACGGAACGCTCATTTGGCATAGCATCGAT
>NC_061109.1:72464285-72467615 GCF_015104395.2 Macrobrachium nipponense
AAAAGAGAGCAGGTAATGAACATCTCAAAAGGCGCGTGGATTTCAGATGTCGTCGACGAAGTTTTCATTCAACCAACGCTTAAGAAGATTAAAGGAAGATTATCAGCGGGGGTGACCTAAATTGGCTTACTTGTGGACGGATCTCTTGGTATAAATACCACCTTTTCTATAAACTTTTCTCATTCATATACCTGAAGAGAGAGACAGCAGTCTCTGAAATATAGTATTTTTTCTCTCTACATTTTGGTGTTTTTATGGGCTCCTTTTATTAGATGGAATTCTGTTGTTACAGAACATTTTTACCAGCCATCATATATATATATATATATATATATATATATATATATATATAGAGAGAGAGAGAAGACGAGAGAGAGAGAAGAGAGAGAGAGAGAGATATCTATAGATACATATAGATATATACATATATATTATATCTATATATATATACATATGCATATACATATACACATACGTATATGTATGTATGTGCGTATATATATCGTCGTCAGCCAGCCACGATCTCGTTGAGGCCAAGAGTTGAAATATCATTTGACTTAGCTCAATGTGGGTGCCTTAGCAACGGGATAACTAAATCAGTGACTGCTTAGGACCAACGAAAAATGGGGACAGCGAACTGAAAGTAGTCATTTGAGTGGTGTGGAAATATACTAGTTGCCCAGAAACATTGGTTTTAAAGAAAACAATATGTGTCCACTAAAATTAAGTATAATTTCACTAAAATACAAGAGATGATACAAGGGCTACACTTGAACCCCGTGGCATTTTAGGCTACATTACATAAGGTTACAAATACTAAATAATCCCACACCAGGTACGAGAATGATAACTAAATTAGCTAGACTTTTGCTAACACTTAATACAGAGCAGCTAAGAAAATACTCAAATTAATAGCGTCTATGAAAACTGTTTTGGTACTTTCACTTGTATGTAACTGTTTTTGTTAAAATACCGTTGGATGACAGTTAGACACAACAGCACTACCGGTACAATTTGCAAAACATCCGAAGTTGCAGTGACTGATCTCTAAGGATATTGCAAAGATCTTTACTTTACTGTTGAGGCGCAATCGGAGAACAAAACCTCATTAATGCCAGCGTGTGGATTTAAGCAAAACATAACTTGACTGCTTAATGCCAAGAAATCACAACTAGAATCATTTGTTAGAAATATGAATATTACTGCAAAAGAGATTTATGTCACTGTACTGGGTCACGTTTTACTGGACTGGGAATTTGGGGAATCAAGGAAGGGCTCGCAGGCTGAAGTATAAGTATAGCTACCGGCGTAGGAATTTCGTGATAAGAACCACCTTTCTCTGACATGGCTTCCTAGGCCCTTATATCCCCGTCTGCAACCGCCATCTTGGATGTTCGAACACAGCAGTAAAGGATCAAAGGCTACTGGGATCCCAGAGTAGACCACTTAGGTCCAAAATGACCTTTTCAAGTTTGTTTGTTAAGTGCTGAGAATTAAATTCGCTTTTAACGTCAGCATTCAACTAATGAATTTACGTTTCTGTTGTGTATTAATCTTAAGAATTAATTCAGAAAATAAATTATTTTCCTTATGATGTTTGCCAGTGCAAAGAGAGCCAACTGATAATATAGATAACTATAATAATGGATATGACCTCCGTGCATCTAGGATTCTGAATTCTCATCATAAAATCACGGCTACTTAACCGAGGTAATGTATACAGATTTATGGCGTCATTTTCATTCATCACTGAATTTCATTCTTTCCTCGTTATTCTTCGCCGAAGTCACTTTCCTCGTGAGATGAAATTTAATGTACTTCTCGATCTCGGTATTCTGGGTTTGATTTACAACGTCTCTTACCATACATGGTTCCTGCAAAATTTGGGTAAGGGATTAAGACACTAGAATCAAACTTTTTTGTATATATATATATATATATATATATATATATATATATATATATATATATATACAGAAAAGTTTGATTCTAGTGTCTTAATCCCTTACCCAAAATTTTGCAGGAACCATAATGACTTACAGCCAACAGCTATCGAATCTTCATCAGTATCAAAGAAAGTTCCGTCCTCAATACCTAGCAAAACCAAAAGATTGCAAATAAATAGATACAATAAATAAACTTTTACTCACGTCTGTACTGAAAAAGAGGAAGATTTGTCGCCTGGGAGCAGTTTAAAGCATCTAGTTAAGACCACATCTCCCTTCGGAAATCAAGGAATCTTTTGTTGCCAGTTGTAAACTTCAGTCACAATTATGTTCTAGATTCGCGGGGAAATTACTTTCCTGTCAAGGAGGCTGGTCCTCCTGGGTTCACTTCGGATGAATGAGGTCCATCCGATGTTCATGAAATGTTCGTTTCATGGATATTTGTTAGTTTTGAACGAGAAAATACTAAGATAAATGATTTTTTTGCTGTTGTTTCATTGATAGCATCGTGAATTCTTTGAGTTAAACATTCATGTTGAATTAGTTTCATCTCGTTTGTAAGTCGTGTTGTTTCTCTATACAGTTTTGTTATTATATTATTATTATTATTATTATTATTATTATTATTATTATTATTATTATTATACTTTGTTAGAAGACCCTCTTGTAGCAAATGCTGAAAAAGAATGGCAGAATTAAGCGAGTTGATTTTATATATTGTTGTTTTTTCTATTTTCCTTACAATTCGCTTCTCAGGCTCAGCGATGTTATTATTATATATTATTATTATTATTATTATTATTATTATTATTATTATTATTATTATTATTATTATTATTGTTATTGTTATTGTTATTGTTATTGTTATGTTATTAGTATTATTATTATTATTATTATTATTATTATTATTATTATTATTATTATTATTATTATTATTATTATTATTATTTTATAAAAATTGACTGAATAATCGTAAAATGGAAGAACAATAAATGTGAAAACAGCGTCAAAACAATACATTAATTAAAGCTTCATTTTCTTCTTATAATATGTCATACTACTTTAAATTTAGGAAGATTTATATGAAACTTGGAAATAACGACACTGTACTTGAATCCATGTTTGATTTCTCTTACAGCTTCAACTGTAATTTCGGGAAAGACGAACGGTAGTCAAAGTTAAAAATACATAAATTATATATATATATATATATATATATATATATATATATATATATATATATATATATATAGTATATGTATATATATATAATAATGTAAATATATATTATATATATGCTATATATAATAGATATACATAGAGCTGTGTGTATATATATATATATATATATATATATATATGTGTGTGTGTGTGTGTGTGTGTA
>NC_061109.1:72468115-72480615 GCF_015104395.2 Macrobrachium nipponense
CTATGTACTGGTTGTTTGAACATGGGCCACTTTCAGGGCAAGAAGGGCATGATCTCACTGAGCCACGCCAGACGGGGCGACACCACTTTTGTAACTGGGTGTACATTGACCATTAATGACTCCACGGGAACACCACCAAACTTTCGCTTTAGTTAAAAGAAAACCCCAATGGCTCATGAAGAACTCTCCAGATAGGAGAACCATGGTTTCGCTCAACCCTTTGAAAATACACAACCCCATTTTGGCTCATGATATACTGTACGGCTCAAAAAAAGCACAATTTCACGACCCCTTGAAAATACCCAACCCCATTCTGGCTCAAGATATACTCTACGGATGAAAAAATCTCCATTTCACATAAATATGAATATTAGTGAAAAATTCGAAGTCCCTCAACCTAACTTAAACTATCCCACCATTTGAAAATACCCAACCCCATTTTGGCTCAAGATATATTCTAAAGATGAAAAAAAACACTATTTAACATTAATATGAATATGAGTGAAAATATTCTAAGTCCCTAAAACTAACATTACCCAACCTAACCTATTGAAAAATTTCTAAGTCCCTTAACCTAACCTAACCCACGTGAAATACCCTACCCCATTTTGGCTCAAGACGAAAAACCGCTATTTCACATAAATATGAATATGAGGGAAACAATTCTAAGTCCCTTAGGTTAGGTTAGGTTAGATTAAGGGACTTAGAATTTTTTAAGGTACTTAGAATTTGTGAGAAATGGTTTTTTTTTTTTCATCCGTAGAGTATATCTTGAGCCAATAGGTTGGGTTGGGTTAGGTTAGGTTAAGGGACTTAGAAGTTTTTCACTTGGTGGGTTAGGTTAGGTTAGGTTGGGTTAGGGTAGATTAAGGGACTTAGAATTTTTCAACTCAATTTTTTCGCTCAGTAGGTTAGGTAAGGTTAGGTTAGATTGTGTTAGGTTAGGTTAAGGTACTTAGAATTTTTTAACTCATATCCATATTTATGTGAAATGGTAGTTTTTTCATCTGTAGCGTATATCTTGAGCCAAAATGGGGTTGGGTATTTTCAAGGGGCCGAGCAAAACCATGGTTCTCCTATCCAAAGAGTTCTTCATGAGCCATTTTGGGGTTCTTTTCTGAACTAGAGCGACATGTTTAGTGGTTTTCCCGTGGAAACGTTAATGGTCAACGTACATGAGGTTAAGATAAAGGCAAGCTCATGGGGTTTATCGCCAGTGAGCAAAACTGGGGGACGGGTGTTGAGGTTGCAAGGTAAATTTTCCTTCGCAATGGTGCGGCCGCCAACTGGTAATGCGATAGTCACTCTAAATTCACAACTAGCTGTAGATTGAGAGAGAGAGAGAGAGAGAGAGAGAGAGAGAGAGAGAGAGAGAGAGAGAGAGAGAGAGAGAGAGAAGTACAACAACATTTGAAGTTACATCAAGCGTACCAAATCGTTCAGTGAAAGGCCTATAATATCACACTCGTACAGTGAGTATGTATCTAATGAGATATAAGTATATAGAATGAAATATATAAGAAGTAAACATAAACACAAGTTGGGAAAAAGCTTTAGTATTTCAAGTAAATATAATTTCTATTAATTTGCCTTATTATTTTGAGTTTGTCTTCTTAGCATAAGAGTATTCTTTTTAATTTTCCTCTTTACATTCGTTCTCCTTCATATTTTCAATACCTCTTCCTTGCTACCTGTTTTGTAATTTTATTCATCTTTGCCATTCTGTCCAGATTTGATTCTGCAATAACCCCCTCCCTTTCTCGAGACAAACTTCTTGTAGCTCTCATCTTCTGATATTTTGTATCTTGTCTCTTCCTCTTGTCCTTTGAAGTTCTTATAAAGTCCTTATCAGATATATACTGATAACACTAATATTAGGAAATGGTCACTATAGCTTTAGAGTGCTTCAGAATCAGAGCGTATTGCAAAAAATGGATCCTCTGATAAATGCTTTCTATTTTACCATTTTCTTTACTTTTCTCCATTAGACTACAGTGGTACCTTGACCTACGAGTTTAATTCGTTCCGTGACCGAGCTCGTAGCTCAATTTCTCTCACATTTAATCAATTTTCCCCATTGAAAAATACTTATAATGCCCTTAATCTGTTCCAACCCTCAAAATGTCACACCATATTTTTGTTTCATGTTTTATATAAGGAAAATACATTTCTAAATAACAAATATTGTATAAAAACACAATAGAAAGCGTATTTAAAGATATAGTAAGGTTTCATACACCGTACAGGTAGTTTTCAGTTATTATAATTCGTCTTACGATAATCTGATTTTACGAGACCAAATTACAATAGCCTAACTTTATCCTATCTTCTAGTTAAATAAGTTCAAAAACAGTCAAAAGAAAGATGAAAAGTATTGTTTTTAAGCGTTATACTCGTGCGTATTAATGTGTACAGCCATGAACAACCGAACAAAAGCTTTTTTTTTTTTTTTTTTGTTTTTTTTTGCTAATTACAACCGAATTGGATAACAACATCTGTTTGGCTTGCATTTCAACCATCGTACGATAGTAATGTTATAAATGACGTTTTATGTATAATAGGACTGAGGTATTTTTATGTAATAGTTTTATTCGCTATAGGTATATCAGAGATCAACAAAGAAATATACGTTAAATTTTAACCATGTTGTAGCTGAAGCTGAGAAAACTGTTCAAGCTGCCAATGACTTTTATCGTGCATCGACAACAAGGATAAAATTTCCGTAAACGTATGCCATCAAACGCAACCGTAGGTAAAATTGAGAGAAAATATTTTTAATCAAAACTACTTGGCTTGAAAGAACACATGTTACTGTTGTTTTCACGTCGATAAAAGATAAATAAAAGATAAATATCATGAAAATAGCGATCGGAATCACGTAATTTTTTTACTCAATAAACATGCCGCCAACATAAACTGTTAACGGAAAAAATAATTTAGTTCACAATCACAACAAGTCGTATCGAAGTTATATTTCGACTTAAAGACACGTCATATAACGAAAAATTCCCTTGTCTCATATAAGTCCCGTATCTAGATATTCGTTTATGCTAACTAGAAGCAAGAAAATTCGCTCAGAATTGAGTTGAATATGGCGAAACAAACTTGTACAGAGTTTAATATTTAATGTTTAGCCAGTTGGAAAAGCTTCGTCAAGGGGCAAACATGAACATTGTCCAAAATACATCGAAATAAACAGGCATCGGTCTAGGGCAGATATATACGTCTAGAATGGTCTGGCTCACGAAGTCTGATTTATTGCGTAGAGGTGTGCAAGAGAAATGATAATAATAAATTGATAAATAGCACCAGTTAAATAAATACTCAGGGCCACCCAAAAATATTTTGCCTCCCCCAGTAGGCCAACAAAAATTGTCGTTAGGCAGAAACTGGTGGTTCAGATATCATTTATTTGTTTATTTATTTATTCATTACCATCTTTGTTAGTATTATTGCCATCTTGGAATAGAATTTTACTCTTAAGTCAGATCTTAGTTTCGAAGAAGAAATGTCCACCAGACTAGGTAAGACAGACGAGTTTCTGGCTTATTTTCAAAGAACAAGACTTACTTGACACAGGGTACACGTAAAAGATTGCTTGTGATTTTATAATTAGAATAATACTTGACACAGGGTACAGTAAATAGATTGTTTGTAGTTGTAATGAAAATAATACATACCTGGCACAGGGTATGCCAAATAGATTGCTTCTAGTTGTAATTAGAATTATACTTACCTGGCACAGGTACGCCAAATAGATTGTTTGTAGTTGTAATTAGAATAATGCTTACTTGGCACAAGGTACGCCAAATAGATTGTTTGTAGTTGTATTTAGAATAACACTTACCTGGCACAGGGTATGCCAAATAGATTGTTTGTGGTTGTAATTAGAATAAAACTTACCTGGCATACGGTACACCAAATAGATTGTTTGTAGTTGTAATTAGACTAATGCTTACCTGACACAGGGTACTCCTAATAGGTTGCCTCTAGTTGTAATTAGAATAATACTTACCTGGCACAGGGTATACCAAATAGATTACCTCTAGTTGTAATTAGAATAATATTTACCTGACACAGGGTATTCCAAATAGATTGTCTTTAGTTGCAATTAGAATACTAACGGGGTATTCCAAATAAATTGCTTGTAGTTATAATAATAGCATACTTCCCTGGCACAAGGTACGCCAAATCGATTGTTTGTGTTTGTAATTCGAGTAATACTTAGCTGCCATAAGGTACACCAAATACATTCCTTTTAATTGAAATTAGAAGCCTACTTAGCTTGCACAGGGTACACCAAATAGATTGCTTTAGTTATAATTAGAAGCCTACTTAACCTGCACTGGGTGCAAACAAATACATTGCTTCCTAGTTGTAATTATAAGCATACTTACCTGGCAACAGGGTACCCAAACCAAATAGATTCGCTTCCTCGTTTGTAATTAGAAGCATACTTACCTGGCACTGGGTACACCAAATAGATTGCTTTTAGTTGTCATTAGAAGCATACTTACCTGGCACAGGGTACACCAAATGCATTGCTTCTAGTTGTAATTAGAAGCATACTTACTTGGCACAGGGTACACCAAATGGATTCCTTCTAATTGTAATTAGAAGCATACTTACCTGGCACAGGGTACACCAGATAGATTGCTTCTAGTTGTAATTAGAAGCATACTTACCTGGCACAGGGCGGGTACGTCAAAATAAATTGCCTTCTAGATGGTATTGAAAGCAATTACTTATACCTGGCACAGGGTACGTCAAATAGATTGCTTCTAGTTGTAATTAGAAGCATACTTACCTGACACAGGGTACGCCAAATAGATTACCTTTAGTTGTAATTAGAAGCATACTTACCTGGTACAGGGTACACAAAATACATTGCTTCTAGTTGTAACCAGAAGCATACTTACCTGGCACAGGGTACACCAAATACATTGCTTCTAGTTGTAATTAGAAGCATACTTACCTGGCACAGGGTGCGCCAAATAAATTGCTTCTAGTTGTAATTAGAAGCATACTTACCTGGCATAGGGTACGCCAAATAGATTACCTTTAGTTGTAATTAGAAGCATACTTACCTGGCACTGGGTACACCAAATACATTGCTTCTAGTTGTAACTAGAAGCATACTTACCTGGCACAGGGTACGCCAAATAGATTACCTTTAGTTGTAATTAAAAGCAGACTTATCTGTCTAAGGTTACACCAAATACATTGCTTCTAGTTTTAAATTAAATAGAAGCATACTTACCTGGTACAGGGTAGACCAAATTGATTGCTTCTAATTGTAAAAATGAAGCATACTTACCTGGCACAGGGTACGCCAAATAGATTGCCTTTAGTTGTAATTATAAGCATACTTACCTGGCACAGGATACAGCAAATAGATTGCTTCTAGTTGCAATTGGAATGATACTTACCTGGCAAAGGGTAGACCAAAAAGATTGCTTTTATTTCCTTTGCTTCTTCCAGTATTACGTATTTGGTTCCTAGTTCATCAACCTTTCTTCTATATCCTTTATCGGCTGATGTACTAAGTACTGAAGACTCCTTCCTCAATCCAGGATTCCATCTGCTCACATCTGGTCCTCGGGGATCCAGCTTGCTTCTGCTTGGAAAGCTTTTAGTGCTTCTGAATCTCCATCCTCCACTGTTATTGCCTAATGATTGGTTTGTTTTTTGGCCTGCAGGTGATGGTTAGGCCGATGTTGGCGTTCTGCATGGTGTCTTGTTGATGAGATTATCTTCTGGGACTTCAATTTCTCTGCGCATTTCTCTCGAATTGTGTCTGGAGCTTCCGTGCTTGTGAGGTTTTCCCTCGGCTATTCCCTTTATATCTATTAGCTCTTGCTTTCTTCTTGTTGTCTACTTCTCCAACTACTCCTCCTTCGTTGCTGCTGTCTGTTTTTTCCTAAGTCTTCCGCAATCAAGGATTCCATCTGTTCACACCTTGGTCCTCAGGTCTCCAGCTTGCTTCTCTCTGGAAACCTTTTAGGGCTGTCGCATCGTCGTCCTCCGCTGTTATTCTTTTCTCTGAGCTTCCTTTTACCTTAGATTTCAAATTAGACGCATGCGAGCTCCGAAGTCTTCAAAGATGGCTTCTAAGGATCTCGAAGCTTGCATCTAGAGTCTTTGGATCCAGTGAACCTTATAGTGTTGGGTGTACAATTCATTTTTCAATCCATCTTTGTATCTTGAGTCTTCGCATCAGCATGTGAATTTCATTTCATTATTCATTTCTTGGTCGAACTTCACTGGAGCCTCAAGGATTCTAAAACGACTTCGTGGTAAATCCCCCCTCGGACTTGAGCTGAATTCTAATTATATTTCTCCTAGTCAGTTCTGCTGCTCACTGAATACTTCCCACCCTTCAAGGAAGAGATTCCAGTAGATCTGAAGCAGCATGTTAGTGGGGGATGACCGATGCTATGGCGGAGTGTGGAATCTGAGACTCTAGACTTCGGAGAACGAATGGGATTTGAGGAAATGGGCAGGAGCGTTCTTGTTGTCAACTTCTCCAACTATTCCTCCATTTCGTCTCTTTGTTTTCTGGATCTCTTCGTCTTGATGTCCAGCCATGCCAGCTCACTCCTTCCGTGGATATTAGCGCCCAAACAGCTGGAAGTGCCCCCCCCCAAACTTGTGCCTGCCTATAATATACAGCCTTAGCTTTCATAATTCATTGAATCCTCCGAGGTCTTGTTCATCGATTGTAGCAAGGCGTAGTAAAATAGACGCGATCCGTGAGGATAATGCGAGTACGTGTGTTTTTATGCCTTTCCTTTCGAAAATCTTCCGTTCGAAGATTTAGATTTTCAACATACGGTGGAAGTTTCCGCCTGTTTCTTATATGTTCGAGAAAAAAACGTAAAATGATCATTTGTCTCCAGTATATCAACTTCCTTGACAACTTAAGTCAAGCGTTCTCTTTGTAATGTAAGGATGTCTGTGCAACAACAGAAAATTTTCTTTTTGATGTTAACCCTGTGTTTATATTTATTTTTTTTTTATTTATTTTTATTTACTTTTATCTCAGTAGATACATACTCACTGTGTGAGTGTGATATTATAGGTCTTTCACAGAACGATTTGGTATGCTTGATGTAACTCCAAATGTTGTCATACTTCTCTCTCTCTCTCTCTCTCTCTCTCTCTCTCTCTCTCTCATGTTCCACGTTGGCCGATTGCATTTCGCGCTCGGCTTCCAACCCACTTAGAAAAAGTGGGTCCTGGTCCGAAGTTCGATTCTCGGCTTGGCCAACGCGGAACCAGAGGAATTTATCTCTGGTGATAGAAATTCATTTCTCGACACAATATGGTTCGGGTCCCAAAATAAGCTGTAGGTCCCGTTGCTAGGTAACCAATTGGTTCCTAGTCACGTAAAAATATCTAATCCTTCGGGCCAGCACTAGGAGAGCTGTTAATCAGCTCAGTGGTCTGGTAAAACTAAGATATACTTACCCCTCTCTCACTCTCTCTCTCTCTCTCTCTCTCTCTCTCTCTCTCTCTCTCTCTGTCTGTCTCTCTCAAAATACAGATAGTTGTGAATTGAGAGAATTGAGAGTGACTATCGCATTGCCAAGGAAAATTTACCCTGCAATTTTGACAAAACAGTTGTTGTCGGTGCTGTGATTTTGCAGAAGCTCTTGCTCAAGATTGCAATACAGATGTACTGAGCTTTTTAATCTTTCCTTGTAAAGGAAATCAGGTGGCCGAGTTTGACATCTGTTCGGTAAACGATGCTTGCTAGGAGAGAGAGAGAGAGAGAGAGAGAGAGAGAGAGAGAGAGAGAGAGAGAGAGAGAGAGAGAGAGCATTATATCGCCAGCAATGATATGCTAGGAAGTTTGACATCTGTTTGACATCTGTTCGGTAAACAATGCTTGCTTGGAGATAGAGAGAGAGAGAGAGAGAGAGAGAGAGAGAGAGAGAGAGAACATTATATCGCCAGCAATGATATGTTAGGAAGTTTGACATTTGTTCAGTAAACGATGCTTGTTTGTCAGCGTTATTATTACCAGAGACTTGTGATTATATTTGTCTGCGAGAGAGAGAGAGAGAGAGAGAGAGAGAGAGAGAGAGAGATAATGGCATCAATATATCGCCAGCAATGATAAGCTAGGAGAAAATATGCATCAGCCTCAATGACTGTTTTCGAAGCAGCTTCGTTGTCATGAAAATGAGACTAATTTCCTTCGACTCAGAAGCCGAATTTAGTCTCTTACTTTTTGTTAAATTTTTCTCCATGATTTTATTCGTTTATTATTTTGTAGGTTTATTATTTGGATAAAGACACCAGCTCTCTATTGATTTTTTACGTCAAGCGGTACAAGATAATGAATTCATAACATTGTTGTTTTCAATTCTAAAATTGTTTAGCAGTTTGAGGTTGGTGATAAGGAGTCGTGGCGCTATTGTTTTTAAATGCGTCTTGGGAGAAAAGGGTGAATCTGATACTTGTTAATGTGTACCGGTTTATGTAATAAAAACGTGTGAATGGTCATAATTGGGTTTTATTACCCTCATTCTTTATTGTTCAACCTTCCATATAGTTTCATTAATTTAGGTTATAGAGTAGAAATATTTTCGCATTCATACTATCACGTGACTTGACGTGTTACTCACCTGACAGTGAGTCATGAATAAAGTCAGGTTAAGGGAGTTATAATTTATTTTACTCATATTCATATCTTTTTCATATACTCACTCACATGGGTTAGGTTAGGTTAATGGACTTAGAATTTGTTCCTCATATTCATATTTTTCATATACTCAAGTGGGTTAGGTTAGGTTAGGTTAAGGGACTTAGAATTTTTCTTCCCCCATAATCATATTTGTGTGAAATGGGCCTTTTCTTCATCGGTAGAGTATATCTTGAGCCAATAGGTTGGGTTGGGTTAGGTTAGGTTAAGGAACTTAGAATTTTTTCACACGGTGGGTCAGGTTAGGTTAGGCTGGGTTAGGTTAGGTTAAGGGACTTAGAATTTTTTCACTCGGTAGGTTAGGTTAGGTTAAGTTGGGTTGGGTTGGAAAGGGCAAGGGAAAGCATTGGAAAGCAAACGCCGTGACGGCATTGGAGAAAAGTTATCGAGGCAATTTTTAGGAGGGAATTTGCTGCGTGATCTGAAATTTTCCCTTTCTCTTGAGTAGAGAAACTGTTTCTGTCTCTTGAGCAAAAATATTGTCTCCTCAAACTTACTGCTAATTCAGCAGTAACTTCCTTTGTAATATAATTTAACTCAAATTTCATGTTCAAAAGGTTAGTGAACTTACAACTGGGAGATTCAGAACATAAAAATACAGAATTGCAGTCCTAGGTGCATTTATTTCTTATTCGCGTATGTAATTACACACAGACAGACTCCTGCATTGCGCTCTCTCACACGCACACGCACACTCACACAGACGTAGTGTGTGTTCACAAGAACATACTGTTTCTCTAACAAACAGCGTTTCTCACTGCTAAATATATGTCCTTTTCATTTCTATACGTACCCTGCAGAAAATGTTATCCGACTTGTTTCTATGTTTGTCTGTCTGTCTGTTTGTCTGTCTGTCTCTCCTACAGGAAGAGTAGTGGTACCCAGTGGTGAATTGCCGCAACTACTACAACATTTTCGAAACCTGGAAAAGACGAATGGTCCAAAACAGAGAAAATTATATTTGGGACGCTTTCTTCCACTCCACACAAGTTCTAAAACTATTATTGTCTCCGTAAATCTACTTCTTTCTAGCGTGTTAGCGCCTGTTTTTTTTTGTTTCTCCATGCAGGAACAAACTCGCCTCTTGCTTGGAAATGAAGAAGGATGTGAAACTTGTGATGAAATTACGTTGGCACTTCTGAATATGACAAACCTTACATTCGCGCCTAAGCACACTGACTTAACGAACACAACCAACATTTATAATTGTAAATCAATCATCGACTATCTATAAGAGTACATGAACCATCGCCAAACTTATCAAAACGCATCAGTATATTTTAGGTTCGTCAACAAAACGCATCGTTAAAGCTTATGAAAGTCGATTGATCATAAGTTCCTAACATGCTAATATTTATTTATTTATTTATTTATTATTTATTTATTTATCTGCTTTTCTAATAACTGATCTCTTCTTGCTGTATTTCCAATTCCCTTCTGTTACTCTTTTCAAATGAACACCACATTCTTTGGAAGCTTGAATTTAAAGTCAGTGATCCAAGTGGTCTTGTTCCCTATGAATAAGGTTCATCATCTATATGATAATAACAATAATTATAATAATTATAATAATAATATGACTGACATCAAAGCTTATCACAATGAAGTGGTCTCAGGCAAAGTCATCACAGCAGACTGGGTTTTAACAAAATATTTTCAAGCGCTGACAAAGCGCAAAACATAAGCCCTCACTAAATATCATCCAAGCAGATTGGTCCTTAAAGTTGGTTCGTTTCAGAGTTGGAAATGGTAAGCTTCGGGATCATTTGCAAGCCCAGTTTTAGAGAGACATAATCTTTGTGATTAAAAGAAATGTTTTTGTGTAAAGAGCGAAGGACGGTGATTACTGTATCTTTTTTTTCAAAAATTCTGGACGAAAAAGACTTAAAAGTACTTGAGAAGATTGAAAAAGAACGCACGAATTCGTGAAAAGTGAATCCATAGGTCAAGGAATTAGGAAGATATCAAAGACGCTGATCTGGATTAAAAGCTCTCCAGGAAATCCCATATTTTTATGACAGAAACGAGACTACTTTGCGAGAAAGAGAGAGAGAGAGAGAGAGAGAGAGAGATATGAGCAACCAAGATAAAAAAAAAGTTTCCAAGACAAATCAAATAATAAAAAAACGGTAGTTAAATGTAAATATGTCTCCATATTTTTGTTGCGTATGTATATCTTATATCTGGAAGAGATAGATTCGCTATCAAGGATTGCTGCATCAGCTCCTTTAATTTTGTATAGAGTCTTCTCTATTTTCCTTATCAAGGATTTCTCAATGTTGCTGAAACTGGCAAGCAACGTGCCAAAGGGGATCGTCAAACACTGTGTAGCTATATTGAATTACCTTTATTGTTGCTACTACAACTACTACAAGTTGTTCTCTCTCTCTCTCTCTCTCTCTCTCTCTCTCTTTCTCTCTCTCTTGACGCGACGTTTCGCCCAGATCTGCCAGGGCATTATCACAGTTATGGTTGCTGAAGGACTGAATCTTGGTGGTTGTTGTTTTTGATTAAGCTGACCTTGTGTCAGCACGGGCTCTTGCTCACCGAGCAGCCCGTAAATCTTGGTGGTGAGTCCTTTTTATAGCATGGTCGTGCGGGCGCTCACGGATGCTCCTGCAGGACCCGGAGGATAATTGACTTTTCATTGGCTGGCGGCCAGGCGTCGGAAACGCTAGAGGCGCGTTCACCCTCTCAGGTGTGTTGGGTCACCTGTAGCCGGGTTTTCATTGGCTGCGACAATGGTGACGTAACTCCTGGTATTTCTTCCATTCTCTTCTATATTGGTCCCGTCCTGGGCGCTGGTGTTATCCTCTGGAAGGTGGGGGGGTGCCGGTCCGTAATTAAAAAATGAAACTCCAGAATTCTGCGGTAAGGCCAAACGACATGAGAGCGAAAAGAAAATTACGAAACTGATGAAAAAATCAGCAGAATGGAGGTTCATCTAGGTGACATGGCATGGTATAATGAATGAAAAGGTTAATAATGGAAAAGGGCAGAACCCAATTTTTCTCTTAAGCAATAGCAAATCGTCAGGACGAACACAGGCATTACATACATACACACGCAGAGAGAGAGAGAGAGAGAGAGAGAGAGAGAGAGAGAGTTACATTCAGATTAATTGCAAAGGAGACTAAGAGAAGCGTGATGAGAGACAGATTTACAAGTCACTTGAATGACGTAGATTTTTATAAAATAGACATTATAAAATATGTAACCTAAATATATTAGAACTCGGAAACTACCAGAACAAGTATACGCATTTATGAGTGAGTGACCTACGAATATTATGTGTTGTAGTCATCCTTGAAATTATTTAATATATTTCGTAATTGGCAGAGAAGTAATTTCGATTTATCGCATAAGTAAGAAGTAACGTATTTGTTCATTATATCACAATAGAAAAAAAACACGGTGTCGAGTTTTCCTGTAGGATCAATGCCTTTTATATTGAATGACTTCAAAGAATGGTTTTGTTTTATTTGCTGAAATACATTAGAGGACTCCAGAGAGAAATAAGATCGACAAAATAATCTGTGCTGCTGATAAAAAAGACAAAATACATTCTAGGAAGAGAGAGAGAGAGAGAGAGAGAGAGGGGGGGGGGGGGGGGGGGGGGGGGGGGGGTTGTTATTCTATGTCTGCATGTCTGTCTGTCTCTCTGATAATTTCAGAATCTCATTTTATGTTTACCTCTATTTGCGTTTGAGGTTTTGCGGTAATAATTTCATTATTTTCCCTATTACTGAGTTCATGTGCCTGCGAAAGCTTTGATTTTCCAAACTGCATT
>NC_061109.1:72488115-72493115 GCF_015104395.2 Macrobrachium nipponense
TGTAAGGTTAGACTTGGTTTTACTTGTTTGTAAAACTAACGCCTGTATTTGTTTCTGCTCTGTGAATTTATCTGTAAGAGTGGCGGACAAGAAGGAATTCCCTTTTGGGGATATTAAACCCCAGACATGAACAACTCTCTTAGATTATTGAAGCCAAAATAGGGAAGGAATCAAAACGGGAAATAAAGGGCATCATCAGAAAATTGACGGAAATGAACGAAAATTTGCGAAAATGTACTACTACCTGAGCATAGATCATTCCTGGAATGTCCTTGTTACTGTTCGTTTCCTTCAACTTCTGAAATCCCCACCCAGTCCCCACACTCCCCTCCACCCACAAAAAGGGGGGGGTGTCGCTCGTTACGACTGGACAAGTTGGTCGAAGAGATTAATGGTTTCGAAGATGGAAGCTGCAGGGTATTAGCATAAGAAAGGCAGCCACACACTATTCACTATAACTTTACATAGTGGCACAGAAAGACGCCATAGGCACTCAAAAGCGTTCTATGACTGAGTCACCTTCAGGCTTGAGGAAATATTTCGATGCTTCCCGTGTTCTGTCTCTTTCTTGTATAATTTGTTGCTCATTTATTTTCTGTTTTTTTTTTCCAGTTTCCAAGTATCTTGTATTATTTATGAATACTTATTGCTTATTCCTTCTCTTTTTCTCAGAAATGTTTTCTTCCTTATGTAACATTTTCTTTTAACCGGTCTTTCCTTTTCCATTACTTTTCTTTTTTTCATCATCAATATATTTGCCCTCTTTTCTTGGCTTTACTTAAAAACTCTCGTTCATCCTTCCCTATTCCTCAGCAATTCTCTTGCTGTTATAAATTCCCTCGCTCTCTCACTAATTATTCATAATTTTATTTTGCCATCTTCAGAGGAAGATTTCTCTCCTCACCACATTTTCGTCGTTGTTAACTTTCTTCTTCTTCTAAGTGCGATTATCAAAAAGCCACATCGTCTTCCTCATCATTCGTGACTTGTCACCGCCAACTGAAGGCGACGACAGCATCGTCTGTCTTCATCTTGACAGACAAGTAAGACCTCAGGATGATTTAGGTTATATCGAGACACACTCGAGGGGATGAGTGTGGGGCAAGTTCTAGGGGTAGAAGTAAGTAAAATAGATAAATAAATAAATACGAAATAAGATTATAATAGATAAAATAAATAAATAAATAAATAAATGAGCAAATAAGTGGAAAAGAAAAAAATATAAAAGTTTAAAGTTTAATGGGTAGATCAATTAGTCAATCAATCAATTAAATGGACAGACAGACAGACACCCATTAACAATAAGCAAATTCTAGACCTTCCATTTTCTTCACCTTGTCAATTTATTTGTTCACGGAAGTATAATTATTATCTCTTATACGGCAATTAGTGAATATCTATGAACTCATCTCCGAAAATGGTAAATATCCTCGCTAATTAACGATATCTTTTACTGGTCAGTGACGAAACTGAAGTCAATTAAGCCCGCAAAGCTCATTATACCTCATTTACCTATCTATTGTCTTATCGCCAGGGGCATTATCGCTGTCAGAACCAACATTATTTAGGAAAAATTCCCAATTTCCCCATTTCCTTATTTACCTGACATTATTCTTTCCTGTCTGTTTTTGTGATTATCATCGCTCATTAGAGAATCCTCCGGTAACGGCCTTATGCCAACATGAGCTCTTAACCTAAGAATTTGTTCGTTACCAAACACTAAAAAATTAACATACCTTTCTTATACATAAAAAGTTTCTCCAGCTGTTACAGCTTTTTAAATAGATGATATGACTTAAAAAACGATATAAAAACGTTTACTTGTTATCGTATAATAAAAAAACTGATAATCTTTTTTCACAACACTAACTTTTTCCACTGGTAAGTTATTTTCAGAGCTACAATAAAAAAAATCATATGGAACACTAGTTTTATCAACTATATAATCATTTATTGACGAAAGTATTCACATTAATATACGCATATAGATACCACAATATATAGATATTATATTAATACGACCATCACCTTCAGTCTGAATATATAAGGTACACTAAATAAACGTTACAATAATAGGGCCATCACCTAAAGTTTAGATATGTAGGTTACATAGAGAAATGTTATTGCAACAGGACCATTACCTAAGTCTAGATATATAAGTTACATAGAGAAATGTTATAATAATAGGGTCATTACCTAAAGTCTAGATATATAGGTTACATAGGGAAATGTTATAATAATAGGGTCATTACCTAAAGTCTAGATATATAGGTTACATAGGGAAATGTCATAATAATAGGGTCATTAACTAAAGTCTAGATATATAGGTTACATAGGAAAATGTTTTAATAACAGAGTCATTACCTAAAGTCTAGATATATAGGTTACATAGGGAAATGTTATGATAACAGGGTCATTACCTAAAGTCTAGATATATAGTTTACATAGAGAAATGTTATAATAGGGCTATTACCTAAGGTCTAGATATATAAGTTACATTTAGAATTGTTGTAATAATAGAGCCCCCACTATTAAAGGTATAAAACCAAAATAATAATGAAGTCCACCCACTATCATACAGAAGTGCCAAGACTCTTAAAGCGAGGGTCGCATCAAATATTGCCTGAAGAAAAGACCCAACACAATATATTAAAACAAATCCGCCATTTGCGTGATGAAGGCTCATTCTGTCGCCAGAGGACCTGAAAGAGAAAGTGCTTTCGATATCACGTCACGACGCCATTACCTGACAGGATGAGACATGGTTGTTATGCCTTTTATGCACTCGTGTTTGTTATTATTTCTATGCGGTGTTGTGCAGTACTCTGTGTTTTTTATCATAAAATCAATGTCATCACGATGTAAGCTATAATTATGGCTGTAAGTGATGGTTGTAGCATTAGATGTTGTTATTGTCTTTTCTCTTGTAGTAATGGAGACAATTAGATATACGAGCCTTTGGTGTTGAAAGTAATCAAACAAGGTTTTAAAACCTTTAACTCCCTTTTGTTTTTTCTAAAGGTTTATACGAGTTGCCTAATGGATGATTTTATATTGACGTGTATGACCTTGAACAACTCTTGCAAGCTTCAGAAAATTGCTTCGTAATGCAAATCAACATATTTAGAAAGCCATAAGCAAAGTGGATTAGGGATTTCTAAGAAAAGCCAAAGATCACTTAAATTAAGAACTGATTTTCGTCATAGACGAAGACAGGAAAATCTGAAAGATGAAAACGAAAGACAAATGACACTGCTGGGGCCTTGGGGGGGATACTTGTAGGAATTGGGGGAAGGGGTGAGGGGTGGGGCGAATGTATCCCTCTGATTTATTGTAGTCATGATGTGGTGTTTGGACTAACGTCAGTGAAAGAGGGATTAAAGATGCAAGGCCTCTCCGCCCTCTTCCCTGAAGGAAACCATGGTATAGCTCTGGTCATTATTTGAAAATGATGGCGTAGCATTTCTAGGTTCGTGTAACTTTATAAGGGCAGGAACGTGATTAAGAGTCTGCTTCTTCGGAAGTAAAATGTATGTGTGTGTGTGAGAGAGAGAGAGAGAGAGAGAGAGAGAGAGAGAGAGAGAGAGAGAGAGCTTTGAGAACCACGGTCGTTCGAAAGCCTCTGTTAAAAACCATAGCGAATACATGACGCTGTACAACAAAATGTACAACTGTATCCCTGGCTTATACAGAGAGAGAGAGAGAGAGAGAGAGAGAGAGAGAGAGAGAGAGAGAGAGAGAGAGAGAGAATTTACTAAAGATGTTAATTAGCAATAATGCAGTTTGGTACTTATTGGGAAATATTTTTCAAAAACATTCCAAGGTTTGCACAATGAAAGTTTCAATTGCTTCAGGAAATCCCTGAAATAGTCGTGGGCTGCTGCGGCCGAGGAAAAAGAGATATTTATAAATAAGAACCATCATAACTATCCTTCTGATTTAAAACTTCTAGATAACTGTTATAAGAGCATTTAAAAAACAGTTTTAAGATTATTTTAAGCGCAGTTTTTATGATATTTTAATAGTTTAAACACACTTCTTTGAGCAATTTAACGATAATTCATAGAGCTTTTAAAGTATGAATATGTACTTAAGTACTGTATATTTTCCTAATGTAAAGGCCAGAGGCAAAGATGCTTTTAAGCTTTTGGGACTTGATGGACTAGTCATCAGACAAATCAATTAGATGACAATTTGAGAGATAAAAACGACCTGAAGCTCATTTCATTACAGGAGGCAAGGAAAGCCTCATCCATCTCCTTACAGAAGATACGGGTGGATTAAGCCCTGTAAGTGACACATACAGTTATATAAATAATAATCGGTATTATTTGTGAAAGTTCTAAACAAGGACTTTCGAACACATGAACTGTAGGCCCAAGAGTTTGCAAATAGAGAACTAAAATCCACATGAACAGATTAGATACATACGAATGGAAACGAGATCCTCGGTTGCCAATAATATAGATATCTTACAAGTGTGCAATGTTAGTGAATCACATATCATGTCTTGATTGGAAAACAGGCTGAACTGTAGGGGCAGCTTACTTGAGTGAAGGAATTTGGGTACGGAAGCGTTTTAACCAAGAGGCCGCTCGTCTTGTCGTTAAGCATGTACATTCGTTTGTACGGATGTTACAGGTCTAATAGACCAGGGCACTTGCGAAAGTCACATTCCTTTTGGTGAGAACAAAGAGGTCAGTTGGTACACGCCAGGTGTCGGGAGAGAAAACCACCATTATAAAGGTATGACACATATTTTGTAAGACTTAGAAAACCATTACCTTTGAAAAGAGAGAGAAGTGTGAAATACATTCTCTACTTAATTACTTTGAAAATAGAGTGATGTGTGAAGTGTATCTTTTATCCATTGTTATCTTTATTACAGATGGGTTCTATTCCATGGTACTAGAGACTGGATTCTCTAACCTGACTAATATAATGAACTTTTGACATTTTGGGTCTGGGAGTGAATTCTTAGTCTGGAGGGTAGAATGTTA
>NC_061109.1:72503115-72513115 GCF_015104395.2 Macrobrachium nipponense
GGGACACAGCAATTGGACCATGAAGGACTCTGTACTCTCTTTTGTGAGGTGGAAGCAACAGTTAATAGTAGGCCCCTTACCATTTTCACCTCAGACAGTAGAGACCCAGCTCCACTTACACCAAACAAGCTTTTAAACATGGGAGATTTGCCCGCAGGGTGCGACATTGCAATAGGTGGCTACTCTAAGCAGAGATGGAAGAAAGTGCAGCATATTGCCGAGCAGTTCTGGGCACGTTGGAAACGCGAATACAAGTCGGGGTTACAACAGCGACAGAAGTGGTTCAAGGAACGACGCAACGTCAGGCTGGGAGACATAGTCCTTATGATCAATGAATGTGTAGCACGCTGCCAATGGCCATTGGCTCAGGTAGTGCAGATTAAAGCAGGGAAAGATGGACTGGTTAGGATGGGGACTGTCATAAGGGGGGGCAAGGATTATGACAGACCACTGTCGAAACTTGTTTTAATTCTAAAGGAAGAGCAGGACCTAGTGGCCAATGCTAAGCAATAGGTGTTGAACCCCCTTGTGGTCAAGAGGTTTCATAGGGGGCGGGTGTCGACACGGGAAAGGTTTGGGCATTTTCTCTGCGCGACTGTTAACAATATGTCCGCTGCGTGACTGAAAAACATGTTCGCCACGCGACTTTTAACAGCTATGCTTGCTGCGCAGTCGTAAACAGCCATTTTTGCAGTAAAAGGAAAATATGGTAATTGAATTTTGGGCCACTTGATATAAGTGTATACTCTTGTCCCATCTCAAAAGAAAAATTTTATTTACAAGTGAACAAGTTCCCTTTTGTGGACACTAAGGATGATTTTGGACGCTTTCCCTATTTCCTCTCTCCCTTTATGACAAGCAAGAAAAAGGACCCATCGGCTCATTTTTCCCCGCTGCCTGGTCAAGTGCGTGGGAGGCAAACCTGGCCTTTTGTGTTTGGACCTAAAGAGCGGACGGATGTGCGTGGCCTTGGAGGAAATTAAGTGATTTAGGAGGCAAGCATTGCAGTGTACTGAGATTTTATAGACTAAGAGCTAAGAGAGGGTTGTTGCTGATGAATAACAATTGATAGCTAAATAGAGCAGTGAATATGATGGAAATACAGGCTCGTTCAACGAGTATCGTTGGGGGTCACGCGCACGAATTTATGATGGCGTTCCCCTTCAGGAATGTAGGGGATTAAGACGGACGGTCCTTACAGTGGGAAAGCAAACGATTTGTTGGGTAAAAAGGGTATTATTTTGTTAAGAGATCGTTATAATTTAATAATGAATCACTGCATAAGAGATCTTATAACTTGATAATGAATTTATGCATAAGAGGTCGTAAGGGGTTGGACCAGGGTGAAACGGGCTAAGGCCGGGATAGCTGACGGGTAGAGATCGCTCATGACATTTATAATTCCTCGAAGTACATGGTAATGCCTATGTATATTTCTTAAAGATTCTATGAGCAGTTATAGTTATTTTAACTTTTGTGATGACTGAGAAATTGACTCTAATGTGAGTTAAGGGATTTACCTGTCTTAGTGTTAAGGAGTTACCATTTAACTAAAATGGCAAAATTGTCATTACTGTGAATATTTAGGTTTGTTCATTTTTTCAGTGACCGATTGTAATAAAGGCAAAGTACAGTCGACGTTTCAATCAAAATATCCACGTAGGGACTTTTTAATATATATATATATATATATATATACTATATATATATACTATATATATAATATATATATATATATATATATATATATATATATACAGGCGGTCCCCGGGTTACGATGGTTCCGGCTTACGATGTTCCGAGGTTACGACGCTTTTTCTTATTCAATGGAAAAATCCGTCCTGGGTTACGACGTTTGTTCCGAGGTTACGACGCTGACGCTTCCGACGTCCGAGTTAATGACGCTTTTAAAAAACGCATACTATGATAAAAATCCTTTATAGTTTAGCACAGTATATTAATAAAAATAAGTTTCTGGTTAGATTACAAAAAAAATTTTGAGGTTATGATGATTTTCGACACTTTTTATGTCGTATTTTTCTATGTTTTTTAGTGACGCCTCATATGCGGAACTATAGTTTCCGAGCGAATGAATACATACTGACTTGCGGTGCGCAAAGTTTACATATAACAGTCCAAAAGCGCAAATAATGAAAAAATCATTGCTTGTTTCCAGTAATAATAACAAAACAAAGTTTCTGGTTAGATTACAACGCAAATTCCAAGTATCCAAAGAGAGACATTATCCAGTAATTTATCAGAGAGAGAGAGAGAGAGAGGCGTCTTCCGACGCTGCCGAGTTAAGGACAGAGAAGTGTTCGTTTCATTAAACGGCCTCTGACTCATGCCAGTAAAATGTTTTGTTGATACTAATAATATAAAGCCTATTTAAAGATACGTTTACTTTAATTAGTCTATATGATACGTAAAATAGTAAATCAATAACTGTTCTGGTAGCCCTCTAGAATTTGGCAAAAGTCGAAGGTATCCAAAGAGAGAGACATTATACAGTGAACTGGAATCTTGACATAAACACGAATTTTAATTTGTTCCGTTACCGTCGTCGTATATCAAAATAGTTGTATCTCAAAGCATTTTTTCCCATTAAAAATAATGTAATATGTATTAATCCGTTTCTAGCGCTATGAAACCACACCTAAACACAGCTAAATTACATAAATATACACAATTTATACACAAATAAACGAGTAATAACACACAATGATAAAATAACATAGCAATGTGATAAATGATAATAAATGTTAATAAAATCAATTAAATAAAAAGAAAGGAATTTTACTTACCACAATGAAAGATGACGTGAGGCCAGCAGGGGGAGGAGGTAGGGAAGGGTGGCGGAGGGACGATTTGTTCTCTTTTTATTTACGTATGTACACTAATGAACCTACGTAATAAACCAAACAAATGAAATAACATTGCTAAACTAATTTTTATTTATTTTTTTAATCAGTTCGTAGTTTAGAAATAATGGTGATGCCTTTGGAAGTTTTTGTATAGCTTCCTTCTGCTTGATGATCGTGGATATTGTAGAAGGATTTCGACCATACTCGTTGCCAATCGACCGATTCTTTGCTATAATTCATGTTTTGCTTCATCGAAATCATTTTCTTGGGTTTTTTCTTATCACCTGCTTTGTCTTTAGCTTTGAGACCCCAGCTTAATAATAAAATAGACAAATAACACGAAAAATAGGCACAAATACACGAACTAAACAACGACGTGTTAACATGCAGCAATGACAGCACCAACAAACAAACAGACTGAACGCCATTTATCGGTCGCCTATACAACTAACACTCATCGCAAAGTCGTATCTCAAATATTTCGTTGTATATCAAAGCTTATATTTTCGCAAATTTTCTGTTGTATCTCAAAACATTCGTATATTAGGGCAATCGTATGTCAAGGTTCCAGTGTAATTTGATCAGAGAGAGAGAGAGAGAGAGAGAGAGAGAGAGAGAGAGAGAGACGCCTTGGTGGCAACAATGGTCTCGGGGATTGACGTAACGTTTATTTTCTGAACAGATAGGACAGAGAAGTGTTCGTTTCATTAAACGGCCTCTGACTCATGGCAGGAAATGTTTTGTTGATACTAATATATAAGCCTATTTAAAGATACGTACTTTAATTAGTCTATATGATACGTAAATAGTAATCAGCTGTTCTTGTAGCCCTCAAGATTTGGCAAAATCACTCCAGGTTGTACATAAAACTTCAAGAATGTAGTGTCACCAGAGGATTACAATAGTTTTTACCTTCAAGAACCAGCATTCTTTTATGAAAATAACTCCAGGTCGTACATAAAACTACAGGTAAACAACATGTAGTGTAACCAAGGATTACAAGTAAGGTTTTTTATAACTTTTTATTAGTTTTAAGACATATTTCCAAGCGTCGTTCTGGCTTACGACGATTTCGGCTTACGACGCTCTCAAGAACGGAACCCCCGTCGTAACCCGGGGACTGCCTGTGTATATATATATATATATATATATATATATATATATATATATATATATATATATATATATTATATATATATATATATATATATATATATATATATATATAAATATATAAATATATTTATATATATGCTTAAAAAAAATCACAGTAGCTGCATGTGACTTCATTAAATAAGCGAATACCACAGGAAAATGTTAGTCAGAAATCTAAGCGCTTTCGTCTTTACTTTGACATTGTCAAGGAGTTAATGAAGTACAATTGGAGAGAAAGGTCTCAGGTACACAACAAGATCAAGAATACCAGATGGTTAACTGTCAAAAGGGTAAACATTAAAAGCGATAATCCAGGATTATCGGATATCACACGGTCACAAACCTAAACAGATTAGACCCTAACCGAAATTACAAAGTTTCTTTACTGTCCAAAACATGTAAAAACTGAATATATTAATTTTGTTGCTTATATTTATCTACAACTTTTTTCATTATGAAAGAACCAAGTTTAAATAAATCAAGACTTAAATTTAGAACATTTCTATTATTTGACTTGATAAAACAAGATTCACTGTGTCATTACGTGGGATTAAGGCTCTTGCTTGACTCCAGTTAATAGGATGATCTAAATCTCTCATATGCGCGAATAATGCATTCGATATTTGCCCAGTTCTCACAGAATATTGGTGCTGTTTGAGACGTTGAGAAAGAATTAGACTTTATTACATTTTTTGCATGAATTTCATATATGCAGCCTGGAAGATCTTTAGGAGAATTTTTGATTGCTAAACTCTTGTCATTAATATTACTGAAAACAACATTTATGATAAAAAGCTTTAAAATTCTAGGAATACCTAAAAAAATTTCATATATAGGGTAATTTATAATGTTATGCTTACTAAATTCAAGTTTGTCATTAGTTGATTAACCATCTGGTATTCTTGATCTTGTTGTGTACCTGAGACCTTTCTCTCCAAATATATTTCATTCGCTCCTTGACAATGTCTTAGTGAAGACGAAAGCACTTGGATATCTGACTATCATTTCCTGTGGTATTCGATTATATATATATATATATATATATATATATATATATATATATATATATATATATATATATATATATCTATATATCTATATATATATATATATATATATATATATATATATTATATATATATATATATATATACATGTATGTGTGTGTGTGCGTGCGTACTGAATTATTAAACAAATTAGTCAAATCAGTCCACTTGCGATTCTAATGAATAGGGCAGCCTTGTTAAAAAAGTTAAGATTTCCTTTACCAGCTGAGGAAAACCATTAAAATACATTTCCGCGTCCACATGAACAAGATATGAGGAAATGACTTATTTCCTTCTATATTACATCTTAAGTATGTCTAGTCCTTTCTGTCATCTAATACATCCTTCCTAAGTTAATTTTTTCCTACTTTTCATATTATTCCAAATGTTTTTAAGAACAGTTTAAGTAATACAAATCCTAATGCCATTTCCTATTATCTCATATTCCATATGCTTTCTTCATTTTATCTAAAATACCTTATGCTTTCGTGAGTATTTTGAAAACTTATGCAAGTGATTAGGAACCGCATCCATACAGGGACAAAATTGACTTGACCATCTTGAATTCCTTCGGTAAACAATCGTTGAGGAACCACTATCCTTATGAATGCAAATCTGAGGTCGATTTTCCTTTCCCTCCAACGTAAACAACGGCTGCCGTGATGCACAATCCTCTTCCCCAACACCTTCGGGGATAATTCTGTTCCATTTCGTTTGGTTGGTAGACTCAGCAGGAGGCAACATAGTCTAGTGGTGGAGGTATTCCGTCATACCAGCACGCAATCCTCCCCGTAGTCTGAATGAAAAGGGTGAAAGATTTCCTTATATTAATCGCCGTCTAGATTGGCTTGGCTTTGTTGCTTTTGTTTAGGTTTGGTTATTTTAATTTTTATTGTGTTTTTATCTTTTAAATTGCTGTATTCTTTATTCATTATTTTTTCCTCTGGTCTAGTACACTGTAATCTCCATTATTTATTAGGCTCAAATCATTTCATGATCTATTTTGGCATAAAGGAATAAACGAAAGGAGGACAGAAAAGGAAGAGGAAGAATATTTATTACAGTCAGATGTTAATCTTATAACTGTACATATCATACCCGCAAGTTTACCACCATATTTGCTTTTTATTACTTTCTTGATTTTTAGTTTATTTTTTATTTTGAAATTTTGCTTTTATTTTATTAATGTTATTTGTTTTTTATTGTTTTTATGTTTATTATTTTATTTTTATGCATATTATTTTTCCGTCATAACTGGAATTGTTTGTTTTAAATCAATTTCTGGTTTTTCTTCTTTTTTTTCAAAGGAATTTATCTCGATGTAAGACCTCCACGAGTTTCTCACATAATTCGTACGTAATAGGAATTAAAACTGTCAGAAGTTGGGCCAATTCCCTCATATCATTTTGGAAACTAGGAATAGGAGATTAAATGATTGCAGACATGTGTATGTAAAATTAAAATCTCTAAATAATTCTGTATGAAATGTAAATGGAGACAGGAATGAATAACCAATAAGATGGGCTGAAATTTGTAATGAAAGACAAAACAATAAGCCCTCTTTGGAAAATTCTGGAGCAAAGAAGATGCTCCATCATTTCGAGAAGGCTCCGCGGGACATTCGATGCGCCCAGCGAAAATAGAGCGATTTCTATTGGGGGAGGAATCTCATTTTAAGGGACGTTACTCTGGTGACCGTTTCCCTTTGCACGTCAGATTTTGGGGAAATTGCCGCGCGAGAAACCTGCGGTAAGTGACGCAATGGGATTCTGCAGTTTTAGAGTTTTATTGAGTGGAATTCGTAATGTACCGACAGAAATTAGTAGCATTCATTCAGTGAAATTAATTTTCCTTTTAATACCGTAATCTGGCTGACATACTCAAGGTCTATAGGCTGGAACATAATGTTTACATGTCAGTTTTCAGTTATCTATATCAATAAAATTGGTTATATTCTCTCATAAATTATTGCCAATCCCTTTATCTGTTCCTAATGCTTGTATCCGATCCACTATACAATCAAGATGTTATAAGTTGTGCCAGAAAGCGTTTTTAGTATTCTGTAATTTCACACACACACACACACACACACACGCACAGACACACACCAATATATATATATATATATATATATATATATATATATATTATATATATATATATATATATATATATATGTATATATATATATATATATATATATATATATATATATATATATATATATATATATATATATATATATCTATATACGTGTGTGTGTGTGTGTTTGTGCATATGTAAATATCTCAGCCGTTTGTAACAGTTACTACTATGAGATTCAGGGCCTCTGTAACACGGTTTTTTCGCAATAACTTTTTATCTATGCATTTCATAAATATAACATTTATTCAGAATACATATTATATCAACACATAAATTTTGAGTGTATTCTGCACTACGTAGGTTGAATAAATGGTACTTATAATGTAAAAGTGACCTTTTTTGAAGACGGGCCAACTTACTCAGAGAAAAGGTTTCGAACGCACTCGTTACGTAACTTATGACATCATTTCTTCCCTCTTTCTCGATGGATGATTGGCTATACGTAACGAAGGCTAAACCTCTGGCAACAATGAAACAATACAAATTTAAATACAAGCAAAACAGTACACCTTTATGAACTCTGGAACCTCTCCACTGATAATTGTCATAATGAACAAACCAACAAAATATGTTAATAAATACAAAAACACTTCGATTATTAGTCTAACTCCCAAAATAAGTTTCCAAAGAATTACAGGTCTACTTTATAGGTCACAATCAGATTGACAAGATGTAGGGAATAGTTGGTAATTATCAAAAACATAGTAGACAAGCTTGATTTTATAACTGCTATATCCAATGTCAAGATATTTTTATTTATTGGCTATCTACCTATTTACTGAAAAAAAAAAATGGCCGGTACCGTATATTGGCTTTAAACCTTCACCAATAATTATCGTCAGAATGGTGACTTCATGAGGCTCCACCCCACTTTCGCCTCGTTATAATTCAGGATAACACTGAGGCTACCATGGGCATTGTTGGATTAGAAAATTTAACTTCTGGCTATAAAAACTAATTTCTCGAGTAGTTGAAAGAAGTGCTAAATGATCCTCAAGGGATCCCAGCAGTTGGCCTAAACGTTTAATTCATGATATTAACTGCTATACTGTTTTGCGGCAACTACTGCTACAGTAGTATTACTACGCTAGCACTGATACCCGACCCACATCTATGTATCGTTCCGCCATTCATAAAGTCTTTGGGTTTCAGAGCCGATGGAATTTCTGTCTGGTGGATGGGCGGGGCACCATTTAGTCAAGAGGTGTTTGCTTACCTTGCTTACGTAATGAATGTTTTTCGACTCTTGGCTCGTAATCATTGGCCATGGCGTCGGCTAGATCATTTTTACTCTATAAAAATTAAAACTATCGGGTTTAGCTTATTGATAATGCTGACAAAATTTGTGTGTGGTTGTAAAATATACATATGCCAACTTTCAGCTACATCCGATGCTTTGACAAGGAGCAAAGTCCAAAAAACCGTGTTACAGAGAGCCTGAATCTCATAGTAGTTAATATGAACAGATATTCTTATTATCAACAAAACAATATCTCGACATTCCGAAAAGTCTGGTTATCTGTTTTCACTTTATAAATATTACAATAGAATAATCTGCATTATGAAATCAGTATATTAATGATATTAAATTATCGATATCCTTCCGATGAATAAGCATTGTTAGTGGGACTGATTAATTGCGTCAAAATATACTGATTACTCTTGAAAGAGATTTTGCATAAATGAAATTAAATATATCCTGCAAAAGGCATTTACTGATTTCATGGTTTTTCACAAACTATTCTTCATAAAGATGAATAATTCTAGCATTGTTTGAGACTGTGTTAGAACTACCATTACAAAAAGTATAGACGTAGAAAGCTAGAACATGAGTTTATATATCCTGTCTGTCAGTTATCTGAATAATACTTGAAAATTATAAAACAATTTACTTGAACATGGCTTCATCTTCTGTGTCTATTTTGGTCTTCAAAGTAATTCGAGATTAAAACGAATATCTTACTTAAAAAGTCTGAGGGTTACAAGTAATTTTCGTTTATAAGATATTGAAATTATAAAACGCTTTACTTTACTTAATTCAGTATGAGAACTGATTGCGGATTACATGAGAGTTCCAGACGATTTAATCTCAGTATTAGCTTACAAGAATAGAACTCCAATTAAACTGTTACGGAACAAGATACAGAATACTAAAAACATTTCTGGTATAACTTATAACATCTTGATGTACAGCACATCGGATCTCGTTTGAGTCTCAATAATAAATACTTGAAACACTCATTTACTGGATGGATTCTTTCGCTGACGTCACCATGCAAGCTACATTAAGACTCGCTTTTTTGTTTTATTATTTTCAATTTTTTTTAAGGGGAGAAGGTGAGAAATAGTCTTTGTAGATGGCAATGGACTAAAATATTGCGAACAGTTATTTATTCTCTCTCTCTCTCTCTCTCTCTCTCTCTCTCTCTCTCTCTCATATTATAAACGTAGCTAAATCCTCCATCTCGAGATGAGATCATAAGAGGATATACTTCGTCCAAGTTCTATAGGTGGACGTTTAATCCGAATCAGAAACCCCGTTATTTAAAGTCAATAATTTGTCTATTGATAAGAATCTCGTTTTTCGCGCTTGCATGTATATACATATATATATATATATATATATATATATATATATATATATATATATATATATATAAGCGAATACCACGGGAAATGATAGACAGGAATCCAAGCGCTTTCGTCTTATTCAGACATCGTCAAGGAGCTCCTTGACGATGTCTGAATAAAGACGAAAGCGCTTGGATTCCTGTCTATCATTTCCCGTGG
>NC_061109.1:72515615-72525615 GCF_015104395.2 Macrobrachium nipponense
TTATATATATATATATATATATATATATATATATATATATATATATATATATATATATATATATATATATATATATACTATATACATATATATATATATATATATATATATATATATATATATATATATATATATATACTATATATATATTGTGTTATATATATATATATATATATATATATATATATATATATATATATATATATATGTTATATAACGTATATATATATATGTATATATATATATATATATATATATATATATATCATATATATATTTATGTATGTATTGTATATGTATGTAGGTATGTATATATGTATGTATGTATGTTATTTGAGCATATTTTTTTCTTTATTCATATTCAAGTTTTTATTGAAGTTAATAGCATTGTTTGCCAATGCTATCTTTTCATTAAGATCTTGAATCAGTTTTCTTCATGTAGGTGTCTCAGGAATCAGAAGAACTTATTCAATACTCTTTCCATTTACTTTCTCTAGTGGATGGACCATTTCCACCATCTCGGTGGCGTCTTTAGGATTGGATTACAAATTGATATACAGGGTTTGAATGACTGTATATGGATGTTCGAATTTCAAGCATGACATCCTTGGGGTGCTGAATTCCTATTGATCGGCGATCCTCAATCTCTTGTTGTTGGTCTAAGCGCAGCATGGACGTAGGACGTGTCTGTTGGATACGTCCTCCGCCGTGGGTTGCATCAAAGGGCATGGGCAAGGATTGAATTAACGCTGGCCGTTCCTGCCTTATGCTCACATCTGTTGTTTGCAGTCTTTGGGACCAGCTTATCTATGATTTCTAATCATTCTTCTGGTGTCGGTTACGGTACACTGTAGGCATTACTTAAGATTCTTTGTAGCATCCCTTTGGCCTAGCTGCAACCCCTTTCATTCCTTTTACTGTACCTCCGTTCATATTCTCTTTCTGCCATCTTATTGTCCTAACTACGAGGTTTCCGCCTGCTATACCTTTAAGAACTTGTTACTTTCAATTTCCCTTTCAACGCTGAATGACCATATAGGTTTCAGCGCTTGGCCTTCAGCCTCAATTTTATATTTTATTCAGTTCTAATAAAATATACAACAATTGCTGTACTATTAAAGACCGTATGCCTCAATAATATTTGCCAAATTTTATTACATTAATTCCACGGTTCGGAATTCGTAAAACTCCAGCATAACATGAAATGAAGCGAAATTACAATAAAAAAGGTATTCCGGCGATCGCACGTGTCCGCGAAATCTTTTCTCAAGGAGGTAACGATGACGCAGCTGCGTAACGACCACCGCAGCCTCAAGTAGTTTATTTCCATTAGTGGTTCCGAGGAAAGGACTAGAAGTTAAGAGAAGTCGTTGTAATGGCGAGATGAATAGTGCAGGAACACATTTCCTCGCAAGACAAACTCCAACTTTCAAAACAACGACCGATGTATACGCTCGGACGAGTTGTGATAAACTTTCTCCGCTTTTATCTTCGCTATGCTTCTGTGGGGAAAGTTGGGGAAAGAGATTTATCTTTTGTCGTTTTGAGAATGACGATTTTTTTAAGCGAGTCGAATTTTTATTTTTTCACATAATTTTTGTTTTCAGAAAATGTGTACCTGATATTACTATCATTTTATATCTTCGTATTCCAAACGCAGGAACATAAACCAAAAAGTCTTTAACGGGGAAATTAGACTGAGAGACTGGATAAAACCTTTTCAATAACCATTGTCATAAAACCTACGATGAGTTCATTGCAGTTCATTGATAAGAATCATGTCGTTAACTCTTATTTTCATTACAGAAAGCAGTATGCATGACAGACCAAATGGGAACAAAGAAATTCGGTCTATCGCTGGAAGTAAAACTGAAAATTAATTGCCTGATTAAGAAAAAAAAGGCCATTATTAAGTCATCATTTTTTCCATGAGTGTGATAAATAAAATGTTTTTAACTCTTTGTTGTAGTTGATCATCATCCATTCTAAATGGATGAGTATTTGAGGGCGCTTACTTCGAAGCTTATTTTTTCTAGTAACGAAATAGTATCCCTCGTTCAGTTTTCTTTCCTGGGGATGAACAAGTGGATATCAAGGCTCATTAAACATTTATCTCTCTCTCTCTCTCTCTCTCTCTCTCTCTCTCTCTCCCATGAATATACTCATCTTTTATCTGGTTTATTAGTGCTGCCATATCAAGCTCGTTAAGATCGCTCCTCTCTCTCTCTCTCTCTCTCTCTCTCTCTCTCTCTCTCTCTCTCTCTCTCTCTCATAAAAAGCAGTTAAATGATCAGCTAGACAACATGTACTTTAGTATACTTTTTCCTTCGACAGTGGATAATTCTTTTAACAAAGAATTAAAATTTATTTACATTGCAGAGATAACTTGATTTGATTTTCTTAATGCTCAAGGATTGGCAAACTGACCATTATTTTTTTTCAGAATGTAGAACCCAGAAACGAAATTGTGTGCTACAAAGACTTTAACTAATCGTTAAAGATAACCATTATGAAAATAGATAAGTACAAAATATCCGGTATAACAATAAAGAAACTCGCATAAACTTAAAGCAAATTAACCGCCTGGAGCTGAAGTATACTGAGCGAGATATCTGTGGAATAATAATATCGAAAGAGGTTTAAACGGGTCATAAATATGATTGGTGACCGGAGAAAAAAGGTCATTATACTGACCTAATATCCTGAATGGAACCCATCCATGAAGGGATTAGACTGTCAGAGCTAAGCAATTTGAATAAATAATCTTTTTCTCTATATTAGTTTTCCATTTTGTTTCTCTGGTTTAAGAGCAATAAAATTGGTAAATGTTTTTATTGACTGAGGATATGGAGGTAATATTTTTATTTTAGGTTCGGTATACCTTAGCTTAATAATAATAATTACGATAATAATAGTAATAATAATAATAATAATAATAATAATAATAATAATAATAATAATAATAATAATAATATTTGACTCAGCTGACATTACATTTTTGAGTGCAGTGTATTCTGAAAGGAATTGGATGTAAATAATTCTTACTGAATAATAGTAATAATAATAATAATAATAATAATAATAATAATAATAATAATAATAATAATAATAATAATAATAATAATAATAATAATAATCCATCCAGCTCCTGTCATCAAACTCGTCTTAGGATATAATGCATTCAGTGATTTCATTCCACATTGGTCTTTGGTCCTTGATCTTCGGTCCGTGGGCCTCGGTCCTCAGGGACTCAGGGACTCAGAGACTCGTGCCTCGTGCCTAGGATCTCGATTTCGTGGTATGGAGTACCGAGCTTATGCAGCAAATACTTTGAAGGAATGAAGAAAGGACAAGTGTATCAGAAACAAGGTAAATATGAATTGATGCATGAGCAATTCCGTATTTCATGCAATAAAGATGTTGAATGTTTTTGGTTTTGCATATGGTAGTTGCTTCATATATATATATATATATATATATATATATATATATATATATATATATATATATATATATATATATACATACATACATATATATATATATACACACATATATATATATATATATATATATATATATATATATATATATATATATATATATATATATATATATATATAGTACATGTATATATGAATACATACATACATACACACATACACATTATAGTTTCATCATGCAACGACAACTACAAATGGAAATTATCACGATTTCATAAGAATTAAAACTGAGCTCTCCTGGAAAAGGGTGGGCGATAGTAGGGAAATTGAGAATTGAGGTGTGGAGATGGGGGTTGGGGGGGGAGGGGGTTGCTGGAACCAGGTGCTAATGAGTTGTGATTAAGCCTCTCCATATCTTCGGCAACATCAAGGGCAAATTCCCTTAGTAAGACGAATAACCGCTGAACCTTCAAAGGGAATTCTAGAGTGAGTTTGGATAGACGACCTTTCACTTCCAGTCTTTCGTGATTTATTATTATTATTATTATTATTATTATTATTATATTTATTATATATATATATATATATATATATATATATATATATATATATATATATATATATATATATATATATATATATATCTTGCCGACGTCTTTACGACTATGGCCACTCATTTAAACAAATTAAACAAACAGGCAACCCTCTTACTTTTCGTTGCTGGTTACCCTTCTGCAAGAGCTAACAATGCAAGCTGGGCTAATAAATCCTTGTAGATACATATTTATACTTTTATTTCCCAAATTAGCTAAACATTAAATGGAACAAAATGAATAAGAAATGGAATAAAATAAAAGAACAAAGTGTGACCTTCAAAAGACCGTAAACTGTCATTCTGCTCTCCTGAACTAGATTAAGTAATCATCCCTTAAATCTCACAGTCTGATTAATTATGCATTTAAATGGTCAAAGTCTTTTAAAGAACTCATTCTCTATATAATGCCATGAACCCATCTGAAATAAAGAGACATATTTATTATATCACACCAACATGTAAAAGATAATTAAATGAACGTGTACACACTACACTTCTCTCTCTTTTCAAAGGGTAACTTTTCCAAAGTCTTAATATTACACTACCTTGCGATGGGTGTGCCCTCGAGTCCGCTCCAAATGCGTTCTATACCACAACACCGGTAATCGAAGAATGTGCCCTCTTCTTTGGCACCTCATAATGTTGGGCCCCATACATTACACGTCACGATGGCATAGCAACCGATTGCCACACCCAGTCATGTGACCTCCGAAGGGGTGGTCAAACTCATATCGCATGGTCACCAATTTTGACTGTTCTTTCATTTCAGCACTCTTCGAGTAATCAAGTGCTTGTCGCTAAGCCCTCCTGAGATCAACAATTCACCACCACACCTATTTTTTAAGATGTATATATTTTTTATTACAGTCATCCTAGTCGACTGGGTGGTTTTTATAGCATCGGGTTCCGGATTTCATCCTACCTCCTTAGAAGTCCATCACTTTTCTCACCATGTATGCTGTTTCTAGGGCAACACTCTTTTGCAAGTGTCCTGGAGCTACTCCAGCCTCTAGTTTTTTCCAGGTTCCTTTTCAGTGATCTTGGGATCTTGCCTAGCGGTCCTATGATTATGGGTACCTACAATTTCCACTGGGATATCCGATATCCTTCTTATTTCTATTTTCAGGTATTATTATTATTATTATTTTTTTTTTTTTTTTTTTTTTTTTGCTCTATCACAGTCCTCCAATTCGACTGGGTGGTATTTATAGTGTGGGGTTTCCTGGGTTGCATCCTGCCTCCTTAGGAGTCCATCACTTTTCTTACTATGTGTGCCGTTTCTAGGATCACACTCTTCTGCATGAGGCCCGGAGCTACTTCAGCCTCTAGTTTTTCTAGATTCCTTTTCAGGGATCTTGGGATCGTGCCGAGTGCTCCTATGATTATGGGTACGATTTCCACTGGCATATCCCATATCCTTCTTATTTCTATTTTTCAGATCTTGATACTTATCCATTTTTTCCCTCTCTTTCTCTTCAACTCTGGTTGTCCCATGGTACTGCGACATCGATGAGTGATACTTTCTTCTTGACTTTGTCAATCAAGCGTCACGTCTGGTCTGTTTGCGCGTATCACCCTATCCGTCCTGCTACCATAGTCCCAGAGGATCTTTGCGTGATCATTTTCTATCACTCCCTAGGTTGGTGCTCGTAACCACTTATTACTGCAAGGTAGCTGATGTTTCTTGCACAGGCTCCAGTGGAGGGCTTTTGCCACTAACTCATGCCTTTTTTGTATGGTGGTTCTGTGCAAGTGCCGGGCATTCGCTTGCTATGTGGTTTATGGTTTCATTTTTCGTATTGCACTTCCTACATATGGCGAGAGATGTTATTTCCATCTATCGTTCTTTGAACATATGGTTCTTAGGGCCTGATCTTGTGCCGCTGTTATCAATCCTTCAGTTTCCTTCTTTAGCTCTCCCCTCTGTAGCCATTGCCATGTGTCATCGCTGGCTAGTTCTTAGTCTGTCTCATGTATTGTCCGTGCATTGGTTTGTTGTTGGGCCAGGTCCCTCTGGGTTCTGGTCTGGGTCATTCTCCCTGTCTCTGTATATTTCTGGGTCTTCCGTCTACTTTTATTAGTCCTTCATTCCCCATGCACTCTTTAGGCCACTCGTCTTCACTGGCGTTTTCAGATATTACCCCAGTGCTCTGTTCTCGGTGTTAACGCAGACTTCTATACTTAGTAGCCCTCTCCCTCCTTCCTTTCGTGTTATGTATAGTCTGTCCGTATTTGCTCTTGGGTGTAGTGCTTTGTGTATTGTCATATGTTTCCTGGTTTTCTGATCTATGCTGCGGAGTTCTGCCTTCGTCCATTCCAACTACTCCTGCGCTGTATCTGATTACTGCACTGCCCATGTGTTTATGGCTTTTATCATATTTCCGGCGTTGAGTTTTGACTTGAGTATCGCCTTGAGTCTCTGCATATATTCTTTCCTGATCGTGTCCTTCATCTCTTGGTGTTTTATATCCCCTCCTCGGAAATCATCGGCTGGAATTTGTGCGCGAATTTCCGTATTTGGGTCACATTATTACCGACGACCTAAAAGATACGGCAGACATTGAACAGAGGCGTCGTAAACTATGTGCAACTGGCAACATGATTGCAAGGAGGTTTGCCTTCTGTCACCGAGACGTGAAACTGCTGCTCTTCCGCTCGTACTGTTACAGTATCTTATGGGTGTTCCCTCTGGACGAACTATACCGAGAGGACCATGAGACGTATCACTGTTGTGCACATGACATTCTGAGACGCCTCACAAACACTCCACGCACCACTACAACTCCGCCACGCAGATGTTCTTAGAAAACCACCTGGACAATTTAAAAACAATCATTTGTAAGGCGACAATGTCCAGCATGGTAACCCGAGTGAGAAACAGCGGCGAACTCGCTCATACAAAGCATCCTAAGGAGTGAAGCAAAAGAAGATCTAAAATTTGTGGGAAAGATGGGAAAATGAGGCCTTTGTGTCCCATAAAGGACTTAATCTCTGTATTAGCAAGATGTCATCTGCAGATTTTGTCATTATTATATTTATAGCTGATATTTTATCTTTTCATTATTTCTGTGATTACTATCAAGTTAAAGTTTTATATATATGTATATTATATGTGTATGTATGTATGTATAGTATGTGTGTGTATATGTGTGTGTATATATATATATTGTATATGTGTACATATATATATATATATATATATATATATATATATATATATATATATATATATATGTATATGTATGTGTATATGTGTATATATGTATATAGTGTGTGTATGTATATATGTATATATATGTGTATATATTGTGTATGTGTGTATGTACTATATATAAGTATATATGTATGTGTGTATGTGTGTATGTGTGTATATATGTATATATATATATTATATCTATATATATATATATATATATATATGTATATATATTATCTATATCTATATACTATATATATATGTGTATATATATATGTGTATATATGTATGTGTGTGTGTATATATATATATATTATATATATATATATATATATATATATATATATATATATGTGTATATATCTATGTATATATATATATATATATATATATATATATATATATATATATATATATATATATATTATATCTACATTTCAATTTATGTATTTAGCCCTCTGGACCAGACTACTGTAAACCACCTAAGGTCTCTAGTGAAATTTAAGCTATATAATTTGTGCCACTAACTGTTATAACTCTCAATGCATTTTTTTTTTGTTTTTTTCCTCACCAATATTATTACTATTACCAGTATTAATGATACTATCTTTTATGCTACCTCAGCTATTTTGTGGAATAAGTGCCGATTACTAATTTTTCCTATCATGTTGACTGATATATCTAGATTGTGTATGTTACTGTGTATTTTGTATGTTCATTGTATATGGTCTTGAACCGAAATAAAAGATATTATTATTACTTATTATTATTATTATTATTATTATTATTATTATTCCAGGTATTATTATTTATTATTATTATTATTATTATTATTATTATTATTATTATTATTATTATTATTATTATTATTATTATTATTATTATTCCAATAATAATAACAATAACAATAATAGTAAATGCTTTATTTGGCATAAAATACACGAAAATGAATTTGATACATGCAGCTCAAGTACAAAATATTGAAATTCCATGGAAAATATTTTAAGAATACAAGTGTAAAATGAGACAACAGATGTATTTATTAACATTATTATCCAAACGTCTTTCTTTTACTTTTCAAACAAACCAAGACCTGTTGGCATAATCTTCTTTTTTCACTTAAAGATATTTTTTTCATTAGTGAAATTTATTCTTTTTTCACGCTTCATTTCTAAGGCCTGCGGCGAGTTTCCGGAGCCCTTTATTAACACACATCTTGATACAGATATTAAATAAAATCATTTGAATAATTACATTTTTCTTCCTCATCCATTCTAGGCCTATGTCACTATCATCCGTTCATCTCTTTTGCCTTAGCAGTTTTCATATTTTGGTCTGAAAATAAATCAGTCAGTTCGGTCATTCTCAAACGTTAGGATTTATAAAACACAAATAAATTCGTTTGCTGGTAAGATAATGCTTTTTGTCCAAGAACTTATAAATGCTACCGTATATCCAAATTCCATATAAACTAATATTTCATACCACTCGTCACCAAGGAGGATAATCAAATCATCAATAGCCAATCTTACGTTAAGCTGGAGGAAATGAGAATTCGATCGAAGACATATTGAATTGCCTTAATTACTTAAAGATTTGATGTAATCACAAGGACACCCGAGAGCAATTAAGTCAGATTTTCTAAACTTCAAAAAGAAATGACATCATTTGAAACTCTTCGTTTAATTGAAGGAAATAAGCTAATTTTAATATAAAAAAGGAAGACTCCAAAGACCGTTGCCTTCCGAAGAAGTCAGAATTCAAGTTCGATAATATCAGGGGTATGAGGTTTGTCATTTGAATTCAGGAACTTTTCCTGGGTTTCCATTTCTTCTTCCGTTTCGTCGAAAGGTCTCACTTACGAAAATTTGAGAATAATTATGGAATAATTATGGAACTAATATCCACCAGAGTATAAACCTAGAAAAAGTAGTTTCCTGTGCTCTTAGAAAGGAAAGTTATTAAGAACTTTGATTAACGAGAGACCAAGCTTTGAAGGAGAAAGTTAGATGGGCTGTGGGTCATATCTCTCTCTCTCTCTCTCTCTCTCTCTCTCTCTCTCTCTCTCTCTCTCTCTTCTGTAATGTTGATTTTTTCAAAGATATGAAGCCAATACTCCTCTAGAATTTTTGTGAAATCTCTTCGAATGAAACTGATTATAATCTCCCTTTTTCTTTCTTAGTTTTATGCTCATATTTCGACAACTTTCATCCGGACAACTGGTCTTATACCGCTTAATAATGTGAAAGGAGGAATAGGATACTGTCAGATATTTCATTTTCGTCGAACGAACCTGAGAGAGAGAGAGAGAGAGAGAGAGAGAGAGAGAGAGAGAGAGAGAGAGAGAGAGAGAACAATCCTTTTGCAAAGGAAATGATCTGATCTTCCTTCTAACAGCACTGACAATGAAAAATGAAACCATCTGAAGATCGACATCGCCTTGAAAAAGCCAGTCAGGGCAACAACGGAGCGACTCGATTGCCTTTAGGAGATTGTTATTATCTGCTCTTCTCCCGTGTTATGAAGCCATTTCCTTCCTTCTCCTTATGACTGCTTATGCAATGTCTTCTTAATGAAAAAACGAAGAATTAAGAAAACACTCCTAACAACCAGGCAGCAAGCACTAAGCAAACTCCGTTACTCCAAGACAATCTCTTGATAGACAGTCCTAAGTAGAGAAACAACTCTCCTCAACTAAAGGAACCGATTAGGTAATGAATAAAAAGGAGATCTTGTGTATCCTTCGTGTTAAGGGATTAAAGTCAG
>NC_061109.1:72535615-72543115 GCF_015104395.2 Macrobrachium nipponense
ATTTATTTGTCGTTTTTTAAATATTATTATATATATATATATATATATATATATATATATATATATATATATGTATATATATATATATATATAGTATATATATATATATATATATTATATATATGTATATATATATATATATATATATATATATATATATATATATATATATATATATATATATATGATATAATATATATATATAATATATATATATATATATATATTATATATATGCATGTGTGTGTGTGTATTTATATTATTTGACTAATTTTCGGAGAGTGTAGCCATTCTTATATTAATAGTTTGTTTGTCAAGGTCATTTTTTGTTCCATCAAGTATCCCTTTGCCGAATAAAAGGGGCTAGTGGATTGTTCCACTAGCCTCTAGGAACAAGTTAACAATATTCAAACTATTTCAGATTCATTTCTAGGTTCCAGTTCAGGGAATCTGGGAATGGAATCAGTTTTGATTTTCCGTCCTATTTTAGACTTCCAGCAGGGGTTGGACCATGATTAGGTGGAAACTCGGAGCATAAACTGGCCCTGAATTTCCACCTATTCATGGCCTACCTCCTACCGGAAGTCTGATATAGAACGGAGACTCAGAATTGAATCCATCCACAGATTTGTTGACCTGGAATCTAGAAATGAATGTGCATCAAGTTAGATATTGTTAACTTGTAATAACGGGATGCGGGTGCTTTCGTTATGGCTGATGTTGCTCTGCTTAATCAATAGGATTTTAGTCTGATTTAGTATATTTCAGAGGCTTCATGACAAGGCTGTGACCGCTAATGGAAATACGACTATTATTGGTTAAGGTATTCGTTTTAATGATTCTCTTCGGTACAATTAGCAATTACCATATCAATCAATATCTTTTTGACATTGTTATCATAAATGTAAAGCGGGTATTCTAATTATTATTATTATTATTATTTTATTAAAAGTAATTGCTGCGTCAGCTGCATTAACCATGAATAATACCAGCAGTGACGTCACGTGGCCTTTGATCAATCAAAATGAAGCGCGGCGTGATGGTATGCAGCTGAGAAGATCGGCGCGCCTGTTGAGCATGCGCTCGGGAGCTGGCTTCATCCCGCAGCCAGGAAGCCAATCATAATGCAGCTCCCCATTCACTAGCCAATGAAAAAGCAGCAGCACGAAGACCCCCGCTGCACCGCCACTATAAAAGCAGACGGACTCACCCATCTCACTTCAATCCTTCACCCACCCCCGCCCAAGAGGATGTCTGAGGTTTATTCAGACGAAACGTCGCGGCCCCACAAAAAGAATAAAAAAGAATAGAATTTAACATAAATTCTACCTGTAAGAAACTCTACGGGATATACCCGAAAATTTAACTACCCCCACTGGAATTTTTTGCCAATAAAAATACAATAGTTTTTTACTATTACTTAATTGAGATATGTCAACCTTCGGTGCGTTGCTCATCAATTTAAGAAACAATTAGAAAACAATAATTAGAAAAATAGATAAGAACCTTTATAAATTTATGCAGCTGAGGCGGCAATCACTTTTAATAAAACATGTTTAAAAGAGGGTTTACTGCCAGCATATTATTATTATTATTATTATTATTATTATTATTATTATTATTATTATTAAGATGAACTCTATCCATACGGAACAAGTCCACAGGAGCCATTGACTTGAAATTCAGTCTTTCAAACAATATGGTGTTCTTAAGAAAAATTAACAGCAGGAAGAATAAAGTAGAAACTATAGAATATATCTGTACTAGATTTTTCTGGAATGAGTTAATTTACTTAAATTTGATTCCTCATTGATCAACAGCCCTTAAACCAAGTGGTCATGGAGAAATATTTCTTCCCATTTTTTAGGGGGGACACTTTCTTTACCTACTGATTCCAGAAGCAGCCTAATGTTATAAGATGCTTATTACCGATTTCCAAAGTTAGTTTCACTATCTTTTCCTAATAATTTTTCCATTGCTTGTATATTATTATTATTATTATTATTATTATTATTATTATTATTATTATTATTATTATTATTATTATTATTATTATGTGATGTGGCCCATAACTGCTTCCTAATAATTCTTTCATTACCACTATATTATTATTATTATTATTATTATTATTATTATTATTATTATTATTAATTATTATTATATTATTATTATATGACATGATGTACAGCTGATTCTCCCTTTTCCATTTCCACTTGATAGAAACAGAATACAAATAACGCATTTGAGCGCGCATGACGCCTGTGGTCGTAATTAAAAACGAAATGCATATTAATGATTTAACACTGCTGGGATTTTGTCATTCGAACATTTCACCACCGAATAGAAATTAAAAATAATTGATTGCGGTGTAAGTGACAAATCACGGAATGTCAGGCTGTCATTACTGTAAATGAAAAATGCACGAGTTTTTTTTTTTTTTTTATTGAAATCGTGACCGTAGATATTCATGCATGATGGAAACAGATAGCAAATCTGCTTATGATCACAATTATTGATTTTTTTTAACTGCAGAGTAGAAAATACATTTAAAATGCTTTTATAATGAATTAATATTAATGAGGCTCCTTATCATTTTAGTTATAGATTTTTTGGAGAGGGCAATTCAAAGTCGAATAGAAAGTAAAGTAGAATTCAGTTACAGTTTTTTTTTTCTTGAAACCCTAGTGAAAGGTCAAAGAGAGGCAGGAACTGGGAGAAAAGGCCCGAGTTTCATCAAAGCGTTTTGGTGACATTCTCCACAGCAGCCTATTGAAAACCAACCAACTATAGTTGCTTGCAGTTGAGGCATGAAGAAATTTCGCAGATTCTTTTAAGAACCAAAGGCTTGTAAATTATACGTTTTCAGTATGATACCTAATATTATTGAATCTGAAGAGCTCATTAGATAGTTTCTAAACCAGCCAATTTTAGTTGCTTGTTACTGAGGCATGAACAGATTTCGAAGCTTCATATATAAGCCGAAGGTTTGTACATTATGATTTTAAGTAGGAAACCTACGGTTACTGAATCTAAATAGTTTATCAGATATTTTGGCCAAGCGGAAAATCCACATATTTAATGTGCTTAACACCCCAAATTTGTAAGTTATGACAAGTTTTAAGTATGACATCTTAGATTCTATAATCAGATCAATTCGTTTCAGTTCTAAGTCAAGCTGCAAATCCACATAATACGCAGTTAGGTGTGCGGCATATCTCCCTCAGGACTCCCAGAATACCCGGCTAAAATCGCGAAAAATATCCTTCGGTAATAAAAGCTCTCTTGGTTCTCGGCGACTTCCTGCATTCCCATTTTCGCCTGTTCCTTCGAGGGCCATGTATCAAACAGCAGGAGCATATCGTATCCTTCCGCGTCGCCATAAGATAAAATCTAAATTCCGGGGCGACTAGGAATTCCCCGCGGGGCTTAGCGGCCGAAAATCCCATTCCCTGGAATGCACTTTTCATCTCTATTCCAAGGACAACAACTCGTATCCTTCTCAGCTTAAGCCTCCGTCATCCCAGATGCATTATGATCGAACGCAAGCGAAAGTCTTTGGGCCTCTGTCTTAAGGCGCCAACGAGAGAAAGCTGTTGATTTAACTTTCTCTCCTCTGAGAATTTAGTGTCAGCTTTTTAACTAATTTTCCCACTGGATGACATAAAAATATTTTGCTCAGAGTTATCTTATATCTTGCTGATGTGCATTTTTTTGTACAGCAGATTCCAAGAGAGTAAGAAAAGTTCAAGTGTTATTATTAATGCAAGTATAGATACTGAAAACACTGAAAGTTATTTGCCCTTAACATAAAACAATTCAAAATTAAACGTTTTTTTTAGCTAGAACTGACATTTCCTCAACTGCGCAAAAGAAGACATTAAACTGTTTCCTTTCCACCTTTTCATGGAAATATACTTCAGGAGTTTGAATGCTTTAAATGATCTGCGGAAACGAATTGTTAAATCCTGCTAAAATTCCACAAGTTGTGAACAAATGACTACAACCGTCTAAAGGTATTTTCTTGGAAAAGAAAGGTATAATTTCCAACTCATTTCAAAGCAATTATATTTTGAATAAACAATGAGATAATTTTACTGCAAAGTTAAGAGTACGATGATTATGTACAATATTCTCTCCGCTTATTTTCATCACCGTTTACCCAAACACATTAGAATAAAAACTTGTATTTAAACTGAGAAAAGTTATTGTATTAATGGAAATACACCCCACTCATCAGGGCATACAAAAACTGGTGTTTAGAATGTTTGACGAGTAGGTCTCTCTCTCTCTCTCTCTCTCTCTCTCTCTCTCTCTCTCTCTCTCTCTCTCTCTCTCTCTTCTCTTTAGCAGATACTTGCGCACACTCACACAAACGTGTGAATTCTTCCTCACTTGCGGGTTAGATATGTGACGACGAAACAGTAAAACATAAACAGTAAGTTTTGATAAATCTTTGTGAAAGCCCACCACATGTGTATAGTCCTCAGAAGATCGTGCAAATTATGATTTGACGTATGTTTCTTTGTTTGCTAGTATATCCTTCAGGACTGGAACTTTAAGATTAATGGGTAATTTCTATTCCTCTTGCTATACTGAAACGATCTCAGGTATGATAGCAATAAGACCTGCGTCATAACCATAGGATGAAGAGTTTGAGGAATACAAAAGTTCACACTGATCTTTGAAAATGAGGATAAAGCATTCTGACGAGCACGATGATGTAAAGTTCATATGAATGCAGCATAAACTGATACTGTGGGCTACCAATGGGCTGTGAATACATTTTGGGAAATAATCTGTATCAGAAAGATTACCTTTCCTCAATAACAACTGAACTGCTAATTATGCAACTGGTATGGTTTAATACTAATCTTGGCGATTTTTAATTAGTTAAATAGATGTAGTAGGAATCGAAAGTCAGACAAAAATATCTTAATTACTCTTTTGATTTGAATTAAATTCTAACATCCCATAGGGAAAACCCAGTGACGTTAAAATATGTCTCTTTCTGAAAACAAAGACAGTTCCCTGCGAATATTTATTAGCCAATACCGTAAGTGAAATATTATAATTGCGGACTAATGCGTCGTAATTCATAAAAAAGGAAGTTTTAATCATGAAATATATAATGAGACCTGTTTTTTCACAAACTCATTGTACAATATATTTCACTGTAAAATTTACAGGAGGGAAACCACTAAACAAAGTTAATTACCCCTTATGTACTCTTAGGGGTCTTTTTGACCCGAAAACAATTTTACAATAGCATATCTCTTGTTATTAGAGATTGAAGCTTCATACTCGTTCACTTTTCCTGACTTCAGGGGTTTAATATGTTGCCTAAGTCTGGTAAAATTTTCCCCAGTAGTTGATGAGCAGCAAAAAAGTAACATCTAATCTCTTTGGGTGAAAATGACCCGTACCTACTTTTTGCTATATTTGTACTAAGTTTTTCACAAACTTCATCAAAGATGTTATTGTTATTAGTGAAAAAAGAAGAAAAGAAACCTGACATAATTGAATTTTACAATTCAACTAAGGGAGGAGTTGATAATTTAGACAAAGTTGGTGCAACTTATGGGTCAAAGCGTCAGACAAAAACATGGCCTATGGCCTTGTTTGATAACATAGAGGATGTATCTGCCTACAGTGCTTTTGTCCTTTGGAATATTATAGCGCAACTTAACTGGAAGGGAAAAGCTACCTTCAAGAGAAGACTTTTTCTTCATGAACTGGGACTGGCCTTAGTCCAACCTGTATTGTCTTCAAGGGTATCATTACCTAGAATGCCAAACGCCCGGCGAATTATGAAACTGCAAGACCATCTATAGAATATGATAATTCTCAGTCTCAGGAAAGTGCTGCAAAGAGACAGCGTTGTCATATGTGTAAAAATGACAACAACGTAACCACAATATGTACGGTCTGCCGAAAAACTACATGTAAGCGGCATGCTGTTGTAACGTTCAAGTGCAATAATTGCAACAAATTCCTAATCTTCAATAAGGTAGGGTGGTTGGGAGGGTTAGGTGTGGGGTCTGAATGACAGTCACTTCCACGAAGTAGACCGTGGCCATGCAAGGTAATCAATTATGTGCTTTGTATGGCAGAGAACTGGCAATTTATGATAAATTACTGCAATTGTAAGCTGACTATAAATACTAACCATTCTAAATCTCTGGAAAGATATACAAAAAGATGGCATTGTTATATAAGCAAAATTTATAGCAAAGTAACAGCAATTTGCCAAAAACTACATTTAAGCACCATAGTGTCACAATATTCAACTGCAATAATTTCAACTAAAAGCTATTTTTCAATAAAATAGAGTGACTAACAGTGATAGAATTGAAGTCTGAATGACAACTTTCTTGAAGTGTACCCTGGACAAGCAAAGTAATCAAAAATGTAGTTTGTATGGCAAGAAATTGTCTAAATTTATAAGACGGGTCATTTTAACCCGAAACAGATTTGATGTTACAAAATTTTAACAGACCACAAGGGATAAGAGTATGAGAGAATATCATAACTATAGCAAACAAAAATATGAGAGCAAAAATAATTAATTATCTCAATTAGCGGATTTAGCAGTTATTGTCATCATTTGTTCTCCGCTTATAATTTAACAAGAATAACGTTTCCGTGAAGTTATGAAATGTCAACAATAATGGTTTTTGTTTGAGAGATTACTACAAAAATGGAGTAATTATTGTTATTTAAATCATGGACTTTATGACGATAATTATCTATTCGTAAAGTAACATAATTCCAGAAAACCTATCCCATTTATAACAAGTAGAAATCAATGTGCTACAGTTGAAGAAAAGTAATTTACCTATTTTTATCGAAGTTACTTTACAATTGATATTGTTTGTGTCGTGCTATTTACATAAAATGCAAATAATTTCAGTCAAAAGTTTACCCTTTTACCAGTTGCCTTTGGAGCAAGAGTCTGTGCAGAAGACTGACCTAACATAAAGCAACATAAACAACAATTGATAATAAAGAAAAATTCTGTATAATTCAAACACCGGGCAAATGTGCGATAATTTTTTTTTTTAATAGTTTGTTACTGTGAAATATTTCGACACTACAACGAGGTATTAGACATTTCACCTTACACTAAGAATCTAAAATAGAATTCCTGCACCCTTTTGTTGCTCGGCAGAATTTCAGTTGTAAATTAATTTATTTTATGCAACCCTGAATTGAGTACGTTTCTGTAATAATGAAAACAAATGTCAGCAGATATATATATATATATATATATATATATATATATATATATATATATATATATGTGACTGGTAAAAATGTTGTCTTACAACAGAATTCCATCTAATACAAGGAGCCCATAAAAACACCAAAATATAGAGAGAAAAGTACTATATTTCAGAGACTGCGGTCTCTCTCTTCAAGTATATGAATGAGAAGGGTTTACAGAAAAGGTGGTATTTATACCAAGAGATCCTTCCACAGGTAAGCCAATTTAGGTCACCC
>NC_061109.1:72548115-72554980 GCF_015104395.2 Macrobrachium nipponense
CTCTCTCTCTCTCTCTCTTATTTGAAGATCAGGCAGACCTAAGTGATTTCAGATGTTTACCATAAACAAATATCTAGTTTTATCCAGTCTGCGCCTTAATTATAAAGTACTAGAAAACTGGAAAAATCGTTGTAAATTCAATTTTGCTTTTATTTTTTACCTTTCATAATATTTGAGAAAAGCTAAGAAATCAGGGAAAAGATTATTTGACGTTTCTATAAAGTAATGGACACTAATCTCGCAATCAATGTGATTGAAATGTATTTAGTTCCAGGAACAGTTTACGAAAAATGATAATCATGCAATAACCGGACTACTGGAAACATACGAGCAACAGACAATATTTTTTGAAGCACAGAGGTCCTCTATTAGATATTTATTGGTATGTACTACGTACTCGTAATGCACACAGGCACACACTATATTATATGTGTGTATATACATATCATATATATATATATCTATATATATATATCTATATATATATATATATATATATATATATATAAAACAGCAATAGAAGAGTTTCGTGGAAATCGGAGACGAATAGTAAATATTAAAACCAGGGCTTGAATGAAGAGCATTTTTATTTGCGACTAGTTTCGGAGATTTACTTTCCTCTGTCATCGGGCAATCTATAATAGAATATTAGTTACACTTAAAATTAATGACGTAATATATGTTACAATTAAAACAAAGCAAATTAAGATAAAATTACATAAATACTATGTTTTAATTAAAATTAACAAAGCAAAAAAAATAATATAAAATTACACAATTACAAAACATAATAACCAAACCCGCAGCAAAATCTTAAAATACAGAGGAAATACACATTTGTTGTCAAAGAGAGCAGAAAAACAAATGTAATAACACAGCAATTCAACAGACCTTTCATTATTAAAAAGAGAGGGTTTATCTATTAGGGTATATAGAGACTCAACCACTCCGAGCTCCATTGCGTTGGTTCTGCAAGTCATTGATTTTAATTGTAACTAATATTCCATTACAGATTCCCCGATGACGGAGGAAAGTAAATCTCCGAAACTAGTCGCAAATAAAGATGGCTCTTCATTCAAATAAACCCCTTGTTTTTAATATAATATTTACCATATAATATATATATAATATATATATATATATATATATATATATATATATATATATATGTGGATGTGTGTGTGTATATATATAGTGTGTGTTTGTGGGTGTGTGTGCATACAATTACAGAAAGATACTACTACTTTCCTTTAATGTATGTGAGTTCTTTCCAGTCTACCTGCCTAAAAGCATTCTTATCGATCAGTCAGTTCACTCTCACCTGTCCTCAACTTAATCATCAAAGCAGCAAAAATTCCAAACCTAAAGTTTTTCCTTTTTTTTTTTTTTTTTTTGTTGTATTTCACTCGAGCTGTCTGCAAACGGGAGGCTTTTAAAACGTCAGTGTTTGGTTTCCATTACGCTTCTTCGCTCGCAGATTTAAACTCGAGTTCCCCTTTTTAAAGTCTCTATCATTACTTCAATGGATGGATTCCCTTTGATGCTTTTCTCTTCAGGAACGCCATTTTGGTTCATCACAAAGGGGCCGTTTGTAACATTTCTCTCTCCTTCTTCAAGATTACTAAATGGAAAATTAGGTTTATGCGTCTCACCAACCACCTTCAAGTAAAATGTTAGTAGAGTACGTGATGGGTGTCCTCTTTGCAAAAAAGTACCGTTAATAACACACACTTGTTTGTGTGTGTATATATATATATATATATATATATATAATATATATATATATATATATATATATATATATATATATATATATATATATATATATATATATATATCTCGATATATATATATATATATATATATATATATATATATATATATATATATATATATATACTATATATTGTGCGACGCCAGTTTTATAGACACACACACATATACATAATTTTTTTTTGTTTTTTTTGCTGGTGATTAAGAGGTGACTAATATATGTATGTCTAGTCACAAGAATATTGTTTCCCTTATGATTAAAAGCGCCAACTTACCTTCTCACATACCTCAATGAGCACAGCAAGAAAAATGACCGATAATTACCAAGATACTTATAATATATCCTCTTAAATCATGTAAGTTATTCTATTCATCCTGAGAAGCAAAAGAGAGACGATTATCAGAATCCAAAGCAGAGGTTTTCAAAAACCAGAAGCAGAGACAGAGAGCATTTACTTAAAAAGAAGAAGAAAATCCATCTGCAAACGTTGTTCACATTATTCATGCCAATATTGAATGACTCCAGGGTGAGGCGAGGAACGTCCCTGGTTTAAAACTGCGCTCATTATACTTTTTCTCTATCTTAATTAATGCAGGAACACGTGTATGATCCTTCGGGGTTGTGGGGGGTGGGGCGAATGGCGTCTGTTTCGTATGTACAGAGCGAGTGCATCGCCAACAAAGAGCTCGTCGAAATTACAGAGCTTTATTTGGAAAATTGTATGTATCAACATAATCAGTCATGAATTATGATAGTAATCTTGAGAATTTTAAGTCATTAATGTAATGTGATAATCTACAGTTATAGTGGAAAGATTCTATATTTAACGGAGAAGAGGAATGGATAGAGGCTACAAAGTTAAGAATGAAGAAGATTTTGAAAATTATTGAAGATTGGTGTCAGAATGGTGGGTAATTCCTGATCATATTGAAAGGCCGAATCCCTCTGGAAGCTCAGTTTTAGAAATTCTTTCATTAGAGGAATGGTTTTCCTCTTAAAGTGCAATATACTCTTCAGTGACAAACAGTGCCCTGATAATTAGTGGATTTCATCAATAATCAATCATTAAGTTAACAACTATGCCATACATAAGAACTGGGTTCCCAATTAGTTGAAATAATCCTATTTTTCCCGAAAGACAAGACCATCAATGGCATAAGGAATTAGTTGCTGCCCCAGTTAGAAGGAAATGAGGCCACCTATATTCACAAACATTAGAGGAAATATCAAATTTATCTGGATGCTAAACCTTGTTAGAACTGATGCTACGATGAACTGTAATTAAGTTAGAAAATTTAAAGCTGAAGTAGAATAAAATCCTAATTCACTCAATGCAATTGTGCTTAGATTTTAAAACGACGTAAAAAATAAAAATGGGTCCTCGTAAACTTCATAGACCTTAAATCACACATACTTCCCAAGGAAAGGAAGGTTATGTTAACATATAAGTTTTTGCGTTCTAAAGATGTTATTCCTTCTGTTAAACACCACGAAAGACATCATCTTAGCCATTGTATGCATAAACTTATTACGAAAGATATCATATTTGATAATGTGACGGTTAATATTGCATTGCTTTTTAGCGTCTGTTGATGTCGACAGGAAAGAGAAAAATGTTTTCACAATACTTTATATATGTGCTATAAATGTTCACGCACAAAGGTAAACCTTCAGTATGGTTTATCTTTATAAAATATATATAACTTAAGATCACCAGACTCCATGGCCGGTTGTTAAGAAAAGAATATATGCACAGGATATCCAGGGTAGTTTCATTCATAAGCCAAAGACTTAGACTGTCTGTGCCTCCTAATTCACTGTTGTATTTACTTTTTTCCAATTTTGGCTTGCAAGGTTTACCTTGTTAAGATGAGGATCGTAAGGTTATGTAAACACAGAGGGCAGTAATAACGGAATTAATTCACAAGAAATTGTTATATACTGTTTATAATTGTGTGTGATTGCCCTTAACAGCATACCAAAGTTAATTATCTCTTCATTTTCTCCTGATCATTTTTCCCATAAATTCCTGTCAGGATTGCAGATGACTTCCACTGGTGCACCCACAGAGTATTACCTCAAAGGCTCCAACCAATCATCAGACACGTGGCCTCCATAGCCTTTCCATTCGACAGTTATGAATCTAGTTCATGTCAAATAAAAAAGAAATGAACTCATTCTTTTTCTACGAATTAAAAGCAAAGTCATTTACGATTTCACGAAGCATTTTCTCAGCCATGCTATTTCTAGATTAGTCATACGTCTGTCGCAATCATTTAATGGAACGTTTTCATCTCGGCTGTTTCCTATTACGAATCCGGATTCCGGCTCGATCTCTTACATAAAGAGATATCATGGTCTCCCTTTACGGCATTCAGCAAATCCAATGGTAAGAGACAAAGCGAGATAAAAGAGCAACGGAGAGACGAAATGAAGGGAATCGAAGGATGGGAAATGTCTCCTCCGTCTGTGTTCGATGATGATAATAAATAAAAATAATAATTTCTAGTGTGTTTGATGCGTATAATGATATTTATAAAAAATAGAACAGATAGAAAGGAAGATGCATTTGCTGTTAATTTGAAATCTCTCTCTCTCTCTCTCTCTCTCTCTCTCTCTCTCTCTCTCTCTGTGTGTGTGTGTGTATCTTGCGATAAGTGTTATATGAAGTACAAAAAAATATACACGTAGTTCCAAATAATACGATGATTATTATGAGCCCAAAATAGGCTAGATATTATATCCTGAATAAAACAAAATGAAGGATACATAATTGTCACATAAAACCAGAGTACCAATAACCTAATGAAATTATTTATGAATTAAATAATCTTTTTTTTTTATTTAAAACGGATTCACTAAAAGTTTTAATTCACTAATAAGATGGGAGATACTTATTAGCAAAATATTTATTTATTTATGTGAAGTTCATCCTTTTAACTTGATTATTAACCCATTTATTTTCAACTGGTTAGATTACAGTCTCATTTACTAAATATCCCTCCGTTCTATAAAAATAAATTTCTCAATAAAAGAAAATAAAAAGTCATCCAGTTTCTTTGAAGTCTTAACAGCAGAAGCAATTCACTGATCGTGTAATCAGGAATGTGGGAAAAAATTGAAGTGTTGATAGACTGAATATCCTTATACATGCGGGTTCCAGAAATCTGGAACACAGACAGACAGACAAACAGACATTCGTCTAGAAATTCTTACAAACTCTGATGCTTGGAATCAACAGATGGCGGTGGTCTTGCGTAGGTGAGATGACTGATGAATGATAGCAAAGACGGAAGGAAGAGCCAAATGAGAAGATTCAAGAGGAAAAATGTTCTTTTCAAATCAAAGGTAAGGAAAGGCACCGACAATCTCCAGTACTTCTCTCTCTCTCTCTCTCTCTCTCTCTCTCTCTCTCTCTCTCTCTCTCTCTCAGATAACTTAAAGTGCAGAGGAAGGAGCGAAGTTCCCAAATAATAATTCCAAGTCTTCAGTATTGCATTTTTGGCATCCAGTATTTATTGCCAGACCCAGTGGCGAGTCCTTCTCCTTTTATCGTGGTGTTGCGAGCTCTTCAGTACGGTCAGAGCACTTCTCCGGCAGGTCGAGTTTTTATTGGTTCCCGGGAAGGTGACTCATACGGCGGGCGTTGACGAGTCTTGCAGACCTTCTCAGGTAGGGGGTATCACCGGGAGCCTCTTGATTGTCTTCTATCAGCGTGACGTCACCCCTGGTATTATTCTCATGTCCGGTGTTCGTTACATGCGCGCTGGTACTTTCGTTAGGGGGGAGGGGTGTGGTCCTCCTCACACACGTCGGTATCAGGAACGCTTCTTGGGTGGTATTGAGGGAGGCTTTTCCTCGAGATGAGCAGCGCTTCTAGAGTACGCGACGTCGTGGGTCAGGTGCTCTCCCGATGATCTTAATATTCTTGACGATGTCGTCTCTCGTGATGTTTCTGCGGTGTACTGCAAGGGCGTGCTGCCTAATGGCGCCCTCCTGGGCGTGGCAGGAAATCCTTTTTTGACAGCGCATCGTCGTCATGCCGATGTAAATCCTAGGGGCATCCTTGGGCAGGGCATACGTATCGGTAGACGACGTTGGACTGCTTCAGGGGGTCTCCTGCCGGTGGGGAGGGGTTGTTCTTCATCAGGAGGTCTTTCGTACGCCGATTCTTGTAGTAAATAATGAGGGACATCTCTTTCTTCCTCCATGGGCGGACGTGTTCCTCTATTATTTTCTTCATGGCTGCTTCTTCTTCTTTGTATTGGTGGTGCATGAAGGCTTTATAGAAAAGTTTGATATCCTCCGGGGGCGGAATGTTCCTTCTCTCTACCTCCGTCATGTACCACTTGTCAAGGGCGGCTCGAGTTTCTCGGTTTACGAGTTTGTTCGAGTACCCATTGTTAATTAGCATCTGGGATGCTCGGTCGAGTTGGGGGTGTGTGTCCTGCCACGTCGAACAGTGCGAGAGGGCCCTCCTGACGAAGGCCCTGACGGTGGTGGTCTTGAACCGCGCAGCACACTCGCTATCACCATTCAGACAAAGTCCGAGGTTCGTAGCTTTGGTGTAAACTGTAGTCGCCAACTTCTGATTCGTCTTCGTGACAAGGACGTCGAGGAAGGGGAGCCGATCGTTGCTGCTGTACTGATTAATTAAAATTACCTTATGCAAAGCTGCCTTAGGAGCCATGCCCACCTCCAATGGCTCAGGTGGGCGATTGATTCTTAAGCAAATATGCGTTAATTCATCGGCAATACGCAAATATGCGTTGTTACATTCTCAAAGATGCTTTCATTCGTCCGCAAATATTCTTTGAATCGTCCGCTAATATGCGTTGATTCGTCCGCAAATATGCCTTGATTCCTGCTCAAATATACAATGAGACATCCGCAAATATGTTTTGACTCGTCAGCAAATATGCGTTGATTCATACGCAAATATGCGTTGATTCATCCTCAAATATGATTTGATTCATCCTCAAATATGCTTTGATTCGTCCGCAAATATGCGTGAATTCATATACAAATATATGCTTTATTGTTAGCAAATATACAGTGATTCGTCCGCAGATATGCGAAGGAAGAAACGCA
>NC_061109.1:72555480-72570480 GCF_015104395.2 Macrobrachium nipponense
ACAAAAATCATTAAAACCTTGGAAAAATATATTACACACTGGAAAAGGAATCAATTCTTAAAAAAGTGAATCAAAGGCCTGGAAAAAACGCATTATTAAACTTTTGAAAAAGGCATTAAACCTTGAAAAAAAAGAATGAAACCTTTTGGAAAAGAAGGTATTAAACCTCTGGACAAAGCTATTAAAACTTAGGAAGAAAGGCATTAATCCCTTGGAAAAAAGGCCTGAAACTTTGGAAGGAAAGGTATCAAACCTTCGGCAGGATTCCTATGTAGTTCCTTATTGTTATCTAAGATGGATACTTGTCAATGTTTTTAGATGGAAGGAGCGACAAAATTTATACATCGTTTGAAAGGGATAAAGAAACGTTCGAACAAAGCATGATTTGATCATTCACTCACCCGGTCGTGCTCTCGCATCATTGTGACCTACTGCCGCTTAAGGCTAGACTCCCACAGTCTGGTACTAATAACTATGCTTTGTTTTTTTTTTTTTTTTTTTTTTTTTTTTTTTGTCTTTTTTTTTTTTTTTTTTTTTTACTTTTTTCCTTATTTTGATTAAACTTGCAACCTTGTATTACAGGCGTTAACCAGTCTTAAATGTTTTAAAAGGTAATTCCTTCAGTGGCAAAATTATATTCGATAAGCTAAGGGGCTAATTATTCCGTTAACTGAGAGAGAGAGAGAGAGAGAAGAGAGAGAGAGAGAGAGAGAGAGAGAGAGAGAGAGAGAGAGCGCGTTACTAGACAAATCTGAAAATTTTTTTACGTCATGAATTTTCTCATATCTGTTAGAGTTTTCTCATTTTATCATTATTTATTGATCTAATTTCTACTCATCTATCTTCACTTTATTAGACAACGCGATCATGCTGGGTATACCGACAGTAGAGTAAATAGATAAATTTGGCTTCAATGAAAAGGAAAAAGGGTTCCTAGGATTAGCATGAACAATAAATGAAAATGTAAAGACTCTCTCTCTCTTCTCTCTCACTCTCTCTCTCTCTCTCTCATCATTCTTCGATTTACATACTAATTATACCAGGTAATTAAAACGGCTGGATGGCCAAATTACCTGCTCTCTCTCTCTCTCTCGTCTCGCTTGGTTTGCCTTGATCATTAGCTGGGTTGTAAATATTTCTTACAAAGAATGAGTGATGTTACACATTACAAAGAAATTAGTCTCAGAAAAACCAAAGCCAAAACAAATGGTAACAAACGCATTCTTTGCATTCCTTTCTAAAAATTAACAAATTATGTTCTCGCATATTCATGCTTGGTGTGATCTATCTGGGAGGCTTATCAGGTTGATGTAGTATTAGTAATCTCGCGAAGAAGAGTACACGAGTGGAGAAATGTTCTGATACAAAAAGAAAAATATTATACCAATCGCAAAATATTTTAGAAGTTTTTCTTTTGGCAGGTATACTAATTAGAGGACTATGGTAAAAATTTACCTGGTGAGTACTAAAGTGCATGAATATATGAGGTGTAGTAATAAAAGCTATTTAGTAATTACGAATATTATCGAATATCGAGATGTCTATAGAGGAGCTATTCAGGAATAATTCAATAAATGTCGTTCCATTCCAGAGATATTTTCGTTTGAAAATAAAGTATCATCGAATGTCGTTCTTCTCTATAGACGCTTTCGATTCACTCTAAAGAGAATATCCACCAAAAAGAAAAAAAAATACGTGCATAGTCGAATGTCTAGTGTCTATTTGGGCGCTACTCAGTGCTGTTAACTCGATAGATGTCGATTCTACGGATATCGTCGGATATAGAGTGTGTATATAATATCTTTTTAGCGATAACTCGACAGATGTGGGCTCATTCCAAAGGTTATGTCCGTTACAGAAATACCACGAGTACAGTCTTATATCGAGTGCCTACAAAACCTCTACAATGTAATTAAATTTTCTTAAAAGAGCCAGACTGATAGCACGTGGATGTTTCTCACTAAACCGCTTATGTTTTCTTTTGTTTTTTATAGTTTGCGAGTAGCGTTAATGGAGGAGTTTTTTCTCCTCTTAATCAAATGCCGCTCGTGTAGCGCCAGACGGGGAAGGATACTACGGAAGTTTTTATTTCACCCCCCCCCCCCCCCCCCCCCCCCCCCAACCGGGGCCCCCCCCTATTTTTTTTTTTTTATTTTTTTTTTTTTTTTACGACGCACCAGATGGTTCAGTTATTAGAATTTTTTTTTGTCTTTTGTATTTTTTTTCTTCAATAAAGTTTCTCTCGTTGTAGCAGATATAGATATCATATGTAAGGGTTCAAGGAAGATAACAGATTGTAGGTGGTTAAATTGAATATCACATTCATGTGATTAACGTGATGTTTTTAAGCAAGGATATATGAAATGTTTTTTTTTTCTGACAGATATTATAGAAAAACTACTGCATCGGTCTATTCTAGCTCTAATAAATGTATATAAATTCGACAGGTAACATGTTATGTACGAGTAGCAATTGACTCTTATCCTTCTCATGGTTAGGTCGGCAACACGACCTCCTTCTGATACCCTGAACGTCGCCTCGAATCTTGCGACGGGCTTCTGAATTACTTAAAATGCATATGTTTGGATCTAAGGTTTTGTAGTGTCAAGCTTATCCGAAAAATGCGAAGAATTCAGAAGTTGGGAGGGCATTGCGCTTATTACAATTACGTATACATTTGGTAAAAAGTGACCAGTGGATTCCAAATATATATATATACATACATGCATACATACATACACACACGCGCGCGCGGGGGGGGGGCACACACACACACACACACACACACACACACACATATATATATATATATATATAAATATATATATATATAATATATATATATATAGTAATAATATCTTTCCGTTAATTGTGATCTAACTCTTTTTCACATCTTTATTGTATGAGAAAGCTTTCTAAACTGGATTATAGATTATATGATAGATTAGAAACAACACAGGCATAAATAAACATTTATAGACAAAAATCTCTTGTATATTGCTGTATCAATATTTTTGCAACGGTTCTTTGCAAATTTTTTTTCACCTACGAATCTCTGCACTTTTATAGACAATATTATAAAACCGACTAGGGTCTCTCTCTCTCTCTCTCTCTCTCTCTCTCTCTCTCTCTCTCTTTTAGTTCCAATGTACTTCCAGCCAGCATGTAATGGAAATAAAAACCAAATTGCTCGGCATCAAACGAGTCCACTTTTCTATTTAAATCTAGGTTGATTCCGCTTTCAAAGCTTTCGGTCACATGATTATACAACGCGCGCGCGCACGAGTGTGTGTGTGTGTGTGTGCGCGCGCGTAAGGGTGTGTCTAGACAATAGCATATTTTGGTGCCAGTAAATAATCTCTGTGTATTATATTCTCGTTTCTCACGATAGCTGGCGCTATGACTTACAACAAGGGTGGTCCCTGATGATCAGCTTTGATGAACTAATATTTTGTCCGTCAAGAATTTTTCTATCAAATTTTGGGCAGCAATTTTGTCCAAAGATCCTTTCTTATGGACAAAAGGCCATCAGATTCCTGGGAGCAAAATAAGTAAAGATTTGTTAGTGTCTTTTAGTGATGGCACACCCCATATCTTATTAATTTTCTCTTTTTCTGCTTTCTTTCCCATCCAGTCCAGAAAGTAAGTTAAGGTATTACTACTGGAATAAATATACCTAAGAATTCCTCGAAGGAGTAGACTTTGTCTGCGCTGTTGACTGACAATGATTGACAAATGATAAAAAGGTAACAAGAGAACACAGAACTCAACGATTTATATTACTGAATAAGATGATTCTCAACGCTTAATCATTGTTAACTAGTATGTTATGAATATAATTCTATTAATTATTTATATGCCATGAATAGAAATCAATATGTAAAAGACTGGGTTGTATTTAGAATAGATATTATAACCTTATACGTACACCAAATTAAGAGTATAACTATCAAAACTTCAGTTTTTATAGAACACGTCATATACAATGACATTCTACATTAAGCGAGACACAGCAGATATTAATGCCTTAAAGGAAACATTCTATTGTTACTTTAACTTGAAAAGTCCATACAACTACCATAATAATGACTATTGTATATCATTGTCCTCTTATTATTATTATTATTATTATATTTAGCTGCAAATTGCCTTGAGCTATTCAAAGGTGGTCACGCAATTGCTTGCAAAGGACTCATTGCTTTTTTCATAACGGTATAATTACGTTTTACATTGGTGCCATTACCAAGAGGGTTGTGTGCGTCTCGTTCACGTAGTAATTGACATTGCGTGAGAGTTAATTTATTTATTTACATGACAGACTTCTCATCCAATGAAGAGGATTTTTTTGCTTTGAGTTATCAGTCTATCTTATAATTGGTGTTCGTATGTTCTATGCTAAATAATGATACATGGGTCATTTCATAAATCAAAATTCATACCTACGACATTTCGGCATGTAGCTGATTTTGTTTCTTATTTATTAGCTTTTTTACCTTTTTTATAATTGGTTACTACGTGTGTTACGCTATTTCATAAATTAAAATTCACACATACGACATTTCATAAATAGGAATTCATACATACATCTTTCCCTAGAAGAAAATCAACGATATAGAACAACTCTCATTCTCTGTCTCTCGGAGATATACCTTAATGTATATGTTAATGTCAGTGACCTTGGTAGATGTAACGCCAGGTAATTCATTATTGATTAATTATTGAGAGTCGTTTTTTTTTTATTATTTTCTTACACGGGAGCCAGGACATAAATTCTTATGATTACTTATGATAATTTTTCTTTGTTCAACAAAATACTTTCATGAGCTAAAAGCAGCGTGAACAAATAATTCCTTTTCATTTATTAAGATTAATTTCCAGAAATAGTATTTGACCTGTTTACGGATCAAAGAAGTTCAGTGCCATTTTTTAACGTTCCTATTATATAATCAAAATTAATTTGATATGGAAATAAAATTAGATAATTAATAAACATGATGGGTTTCTATATATATCACGGCATCGTAGGAATCTATTTTGCAATTAATCTAGATTATAGTTATGGTTACATCTAATAGTTATTTGATTTGGGGAGGTAATGAAAATGAATAAATAGTGGGGTGAGTTTTTTTTCATAGAAAAAAATACGAAATATGAAAGTTATCAAATAAGTCACGATAACAAAAGGCAGAATGCATTCAAGCACAAGTGAGATAGAAGAGATGTAGAAATCTATTTAAATAAAGAATATGGACCTATTCTTATTGTACAAAAGGAAATGCTCTTACTATTCTTAACGCAAAATGAATTCTTCAAAAGAAAGAATATTCAGCTATTGTTACAGTAAAAAAGGAATCCTAGAAAATAAAGAATATACAAGTAATTTTACTATCAAAAAGGAATCATCGAAAAGTAAGCATATGCAACTATTCTTACTGTAAAAAAGGGAACCCTTGAAAAGAAGGAATGTGCACCTATTCGTAATAAAGAAGAAGAAACCCATTAAAAGAAACAATGTGCTACTATTCTTACTGAAAAAGTGAAACATTGAAAAGAAGAACATGCAACTATTTTTTTCTGTAAAAAGAAACAGTTCTTGACTATTCATATGATTGAAAACAGGATCCACTGATATCAAGAATATACGACGATTCTTGACTTTAAAGAGGCACTCACGGAAAGACATTATCCATATGTCAAACCTGCCTTTTCTTGTCATGATCACAGTTATGACTTGGGCAATTCTCATGGAAGATAAAGAATATAAATTATACTTATTCCTACAGTATTTTTGCTGTGAAAAATTGTAAGGTTTATTTAGAAATGGCAGCCCCAGAGCCACAAAAAGCGTGAACGTAATCTGTCAATGGAAATCACAAGATCTAATTATATATAATTTGATAATGAAGATTTGCTTCGATGTAAATAATGTTTTCATATTAATATTTTTTGTGGATTTATAACGCTCCAGTATTCAGACATATCACATAATTCCCCTGAAAAATAAATAATTGTCTCCCAGTAATAATGATTGGTATTTGGGGAATTTGTTGGAATCGAGTAGGGGCGAGAGGAAGTGTCGATTACAGTTTCGCAAATAGAGGAAGATGTGTATATTTTCAGGAGTACGAAATCGACTGAACTGTATGAAAATTGTGTAGAGAATTATTTATTTTTGCGTACGACAGATTCAAAACTGTGTCATTATGAGCCGCTTCGAAAATATTTTTAAGTAAAATTTATTAAACGCATGTCATTTAAAAGTCACGAAAACAAAAAAATATGCATGATAAAAATTCCATCACGTCTAATACACGGCATCATCTCCTCTCAGCAAAATTTAAAAAATGATTTAAAAGAGTAATGACTGTCAAATTACCCCTAATTATGAAATTAATTATGATTATGCAACAAGGGACACATTTGTTCTGAAAAATGACGTGGAATAATAATTAACTGTTTGTGTCGAAAGGAATGAATTTTATTATCCTTCTAATGGGAAAACTTTGTGTGCATTGCGGATTTATTTTTTACATGTCGCACTCCTTGGACAGAGAGAAATACACAGACTTTGGATGCGTACACACACATACACCCACACCAATATATATATATATATATTATATATATATATATATATATATTATATATATATATATATATATATACAAAGGCAACCCGCCATTTCTTTTCCCTGTTCCTCATACCCCTGGCCTTCTGTCGAAGGGAAGAACCCCTCAGAAGGAAAGCTCTTGTCTGCAACGCCCCTCCCTTCCGAGGGGAAGACTCCTGTGGTGAATTTCTTACCGGTTTTCTTTTTCAAGAAAAAGAATTGTGGAATTTGTAAAGGAATTCAATTTCCCTTGAAGTTCCATTGAATGTCCACTGACTTTACCCTGAAATTCCCTTCTCGATTCCTTTGAAATTTCCTTGAAATTTCCTTGAAATTACCTGAAAATTATCCCGAAATTGCGTTGAAATTCCCTAGAAATTCTCATGAAATTCCCCTGCAAGCGTCCAGAAAATCCCTTGAATTTCTGCTGCGATTACATCAAAACTCGTCTGAAATTATCTCCGAAATTTCCCTGAAATTTTCATGAAATTCCTCCTTTAATTTAGTATAACTATGTGTTGCTTTTATGTAACAAAAGTCTTTTTTGCCTTGCATGGATATCCTGTTTTGACACTAAATTTCTTTAAACAGTCGTCCCATCTGCCTTTCTAATGTTTATATTCCCATTCGAATAATATTGGTCTGATTTATGAAAATTGGGATATGAAGCCAAAAACGGGGCCACTTTCAGCCACTGATCGCTTGGTACAGTGACCAGAAGGAGTTGGGGTTGAAGTGGTTGGGCAGCAAGATGGAAGAGAGGAAGCAGGAGTGGTGGTAAAGTAGAAGGCTAAAATATCGGTGCAACTAAGAGCCGAAGGGACTTTATAAACGACCTTTAGTGGTGCCTACAGTGCACCGTGTCAGGTACACTGACGGCCCTACTCAACTACGGGCATAGTCATGATAAACTCAAGAACTTAGATATCAAAGTAAACGCCACTGTATTGAAAGTCTATAGAATATATCCTTAACAAGGATACATCAAACAGTCCAATAATAATATGGGCGCAGAAGCATCCTTATTCCACCCACAGGGTTCACCAAAACCCACTAATTCCTGATAGGGGACGAGTAATAATAGGATACGAAGCAATTTTCTATTTTTGCTAAAGGTATATGGATTTCAGAATGGCGAAAATATTAGTTAGATTTATGAAATGAAAGCTACATTTCCCTCCTAGTTTACGGGAATTAATTATAGTGATTATAACGTATTACGGAGAGGGGGAATAACTTTTTATCTAAATTTAGGGAGGCGATATCGTTTGCGATGGCTGTGATATTAAATATAAATTCACGTTTATATTATCCCTTCAAAGTTTAGTGCAAAATGGAAATTAACCGATTGAATAAAACTTTAAAAAATATCTTTGAAGGAATTTATGAAAATGAACCATGAAAGTAGAATTAATGAACGGAAGTCTATGTTGGACATTTCAGTTTGAATATTATGAGCATTAGTAAATATGATGATATTTAATTTTCAGATTATTAATTAAACTAATTCCTTTATGAGCAGTTTTCTAATTTTACAGAAATAAAAGTTTAACATTGATAAGTTTAATTAGTTTTAAGCAAAATAAAAACTCGATTTTTTCAACGGATATAATTCTATGGAACTGAGTATCTATATTTTGTTACACGTTTTAATTTTGGTAGGTTCTACAGTAAAGAACAATAGTGCAAGATGTACCTAAAATTAGCAAAATGTACCTAAAATATGCGAAAGGTATTTCATGAAACGTAAGATAGTATATCAACTGTTATTGAATAAAATAAGAGATAAACATGACGTTACCAGAGTAATAGTCTAAAAAACAGCAGAGTTAATTGATTCAACATAGGCTGTTCACAATTCTCTTCCTGTTCTAAGAACTTCAGATTGGGTTTAACAATAACGAACCATAGTTCAGTTATTCACAATGAGGACATCAAAACACTTAATCAGATAATATAAAACGAAGAAATCAATAACAATAAGAATGACGACTTGACTCCTGTTCTATTATAATAACTTGTATGTTTCGTGTCTGTAGACCTTGAATTCGGATTATACTACTTTTACTGAACAACAAAGAGTTTTGAAACCAACTTACGTAAGTTTATTTAACAGTGAAGTAATTGAGTAAAACAAAAAGAGCGTTTGGAGAGCTTAGCATTTAAACCAAAACAAAGCCTTATTGGATCAAGATAACACAGAACTCTGCAATGGAAGAAAGACACAAACTCGAGATTTCAAAGCTCGTTTAGATCCAAGAAGGTTCGCTCTCTCTCTCTCTCTCTCTCTCTCTCTCTCTCTCTCTCTCTCTCTCCGGTGTTATTCTACGTCTTCAAACTGATGACGAGGTGAGGGATTGAAGAAAGACCCTTACTTGTCTCTCAGGAAGACTGACGTGAGGAGGAAGAATCACTTGAGAAATACAAAATAGAAAATAGAAAAGAAACGATGGATGTTAGAAACGTATGAGGGCGCACATGCACACACACGCTCGTGCGCACACATACCTATATATATATATATATATATATATATATATATATATATATATATATATATATATATATGTAGATATATATACATACATAGATATATATATATATATATATATATATATATATATATATATATATAGGTATGTGTGTTTGCGTAATGTTCCTGATAACAAAAATTAAACACCTCAAACCACAAATCTAGCGCATCAAAGTAACCATTATTTCTGTTACATAACCGTTATACAGTATTACAGAAATACAATGCTTTGATATTATTACAAATGAAAGTACCTGAACCCGGTAATCTGCCCAAATATCTCGCTCGTTTGTCTGAGAGAATGAATTTTAATGGTGCAGCTTAAAGTATAGCAGGGACGCTCCATGTATGACTAGAATGGATACACATATGTACACATGCATATGATTTATATATATATATATATATATATATATATATATATATATATATATATATATATATATATATATATATATATATATATATTATATATATATATATATATATATCATATACATGCACATTAAAATATACATACATGTATATTTTATCACATGCAGGGAATAATTAAAACAGATTTATATGAATTCATAAACTCTCTAAACGTTAATAACCATAATTACACTCGTATCTCTTACTTTAATTTATTTTTAGAGGAAAATTTTCCATCTTTATTCATATCCTCGTTAAGTTTTTCCGTAATGATGAAAGTTTATTTACCCTTAATTGCTTTCCAAAATCAACCATACTCCTCAGAAGTTCATTATTCTTCTGTGGTCCTTCAGAGAGAGAGAGAGAGAGAGAGAGAGAAAGGATACCTTGACACAAGGTCATGAGACAATAAGTGACGGGAAAACATCCATACCATTTAGAATTTTTTTTTAGTAAACAGTGAAAGTGGAAAGGAGATTATGAAAAAACAAAGTGAAGTGGTTACCGTTTATTTATAATATTTATATGGTTTATTACTATAGAGATCGTCAATAGTTTTGCGTAATTTCTCTGGATAACTAACAATAATTATGGGTAGCTTATGTGGGCGTTTATATTATTGATAGTTAAGGTATTCTCTATTGGTGATTTTAACTATTAATAGTTATAAGTAATTATTGACATTCATGGGTAATCTATAGGGGCGATCATTGATAGTTAAGGTGATCTCTATGGTGATTATTAATAGTTAAGGTGATTTTAAATATAATTATTACCTATTAGTTAAGGTTCATTTCTATGTGTAATTTTTAATAGTTATGGGTATGTAATGTCTATGGGGAAGTATTAATTGTTATGGGTGACTGATATGGGTGGTTATTGATAGTTATGGGTAATTATTAATAATCATGGGTAATTTCCGTGAGTAGTTATTAAACATTATGTGTAATTTCTACAGATAATTTTTAACTGTTATGGGTAATTTCTTTAGGTGATTATAAACTGTTATGGGTAAAACGTATTGCACGTGAAAATTTGTGCCGTTCAAAGTTTTAAGTCTTACGAAATATGTATATGTATAATTCCCTTTTAACCAGGGAAGATGTTATGTATGTTTATAAGATTCTTTTCATTTTCAGGAAAATATCCTTAGGGTGGAGGTAAACATAGTGGTTAGCGCCTTCTTTCTCAAGCATGTGAAACATATGATGGTGCCCCCTTGACATTCCTTATAGGTCACAAGGTCTTAGGGAAATCACACACTATCTTCTAGTTTGAGTCTCATTAAAATATTCAAAACAGTGCTGTAAACTGCATTTTATATAAGGTAATTTAGTTGGTATACATACATACACACACATGTGTATATACTTAATCATAGTATTGCCAATTAATCTGAACGCCCCTGTTCTAGAAATGATATCCACAGAAGCAGTAAGTCAAACATCTAACTGACTGAGAGTAACAATTTACTTATATTCTTGTGTTTTTGCAAAATCTGTCTGGGAACCCTGACATGTAATCTCATAATATGTGACTTTCTTTGAGCCCAATCGGGCAAACACTAAATGAATTTTAAAATTTAGCAAAATGAAGAAGAAGCTTTCTCCGATCACTTACAGAGAATAAATAACCACAGAACGCAGTTTGATTCTGAGAGGTTAGGTAGTGATGAATCTAGACTGGATAACAAGTGTAATTATAAGGTGAGAGTAAGTGTAAATCTTCGTTAGCTATGTTTCAGGTTCTTCTCTCACTTAGATTATTTGGGAACGAGTTCTCAGAACTTCGCCTCATTTTACCCCAGTAATTTCCCTTGTTAGGAGTTTGTGTCTGTGTCACGGGAGAAGTTCTGGCCTCATTTGAGAGAGAGAGAGAGAGAGAGAGAGAGAGAGAGAGAGAGAGAGAGAGTCTATGGGGTTAAATTCCAAAAGTACCCTCGCAGATCCACTGATCAAAATTGACCGAATACATTAAATCATTATTACCTCAAAATCAAATGGACAAGAGAGAGAGAGAGAGAGCGAGAGAGAGAGCGAGAGAGAGAGAGAGAATGTTTACTTAGTTAAATTCAAAGGTCCCACAGGAGGTACACTAATTAAGAACTCGTTTAAAAAAACAACAGCCAAGCCACAATAATAATAGGACGACCGTTGAGATAAAATAAAAACTTTCTTCGTGTTTTCTATTGTTTTTTACTAAGAAATTTAGTTTCCTTTTGTCCCAAGGGACATTAAGATGCTGGAATAACCCTTTTTTTTTGAGTGGGGGAAAGGCCTTCGACCTACCTGAATTAGTTGAATTCAATTGTCATAAGAATTCTCACAAAAGTCAATTTTTTTAATTCCCTTCTTATGCCTTCCTTTCGTAGATAGTTTATTTACTAAACGACTGTCAAATGCTTACTCCTACTCTGCCCACTGGCTGCCTTTACGATGGATATCGTCACAAACACACACACACACACACACACACACATATATATATATATATATATATATATATATATATATATAATATATATAAATATATGTGTGTGTATATACTATATATATATATATATATATATATATATATATATATATATATGTTTATATATATATATATATATATATATGATATATATATGTATCTATATATATATATATATATATACATATATATATATCATAAAAAAAAAACATATAGTTATAATGACTTAGCTCTTCTGGATCTCAGTAATTTTGGGATGTCCCGTAGGGAACCCACCACTGCAAGAGGGGACTGCAAATCGTACGTTCTACTATGAATTTCCTTTTATTTTCTCACACCCTCAATGTACGAGCATACGAATATTAGACCGAAGTCGGGAAGATCCACTTTAGTTGTAGGTCGTTCAGTAAAGCGTCCCTCGGTCCCTTGTCTCGATGGGCTATTTCACTTTGCCTTTTTCTTATGGAGTTGTTATTGTTTACAAAGTCTTTGGATCCGTGAGGGACATGTGAGGGAGGAACAAGGTTTAGTGGGATGGGCACTTAAGGGGACCGTCCGCTATGATGTCTATTTTTTTTATTTATTACTTGAAATACATAATTTTCATATATGTTTAGATATATATACCACTTTGTCATATAAAAATTTCAAGTCATTTGAGCAAAAACTTTTCGTTTTATTAGCAAAAAATCATGATTTAAATAAAAAAATTGGTAGAGATTTCTCCGCTAATATGACATCATTTGTATTGAAAATCATACCATACAAACTTCTTTATATACGGAAACAATTCTGTGTGACAGAATTTATTTTTTTATTTTTTTATTTTTTATGAATTTTTTTATTTTTTTTTTGTTTAGTCTAGACACTCAAAAAAATCTAAAAAAAAAAGAAAAAAAGAAATCAAAATTCTGTCACAGAATTATGGTGATTTTTATTCCTCTTTCCAATGATATCTTTCTCTCTAAAATTGGATAATAAATAACCGAGTAAACTCTACCGACATGCGCATAAGTATGTTTTTGAGTTATGAGCTCCCAAAGATTGGTATGTAAATTTTTCGCTTTTTCTTCATAAAAGTCAAAACAACATTATTATAATTACTTTATTTTGTACTTTTATTGTTGATTTCTACATCAAGGGATCCTGGTCCTACCCCTAAAAGTGGTGTTAATACCCTCAGCGTGACACCAGATAATGATTTTGACGGCAAAACATGAGACAATGAGGGTAGCTGATAACAATGAATTTTCGTGTTTTTCTTTCAGCACACTCCTGGCCTTCGCTAATTTTGCTAGCCTTAGTTGCTGAGTAGCCTTCTTGATCTTAGGTAATTCGGCATTGCTATAAACTTCACTAAGAAGTTATAAAAACAACGTAAATAGCTAGTAACCAAACGCAAGTGCCTACGCGCATGTACCTCCTCTGACGTCTGTGGCGTAACTGAGTCATTCTCCGAGTCTCGCCTATAAATAACCGCTCTGAGCAGCTCCCTTCTCGCCCAGTGTCACACTACCATTCATTGCTGCCAGATGTATGAGAAATTTCGAAAAAAAATCTTTAAAATCGCTGTATATATGCAAAAAAATAAACACGCAAAAACAATTCTGTCAAACTCAAGTCATAAAGACGACGCAGTTACGATGACGTCATCATTTAAAAAACCGCTATATCTTCATTATTTATAAAAATAATTGGCTGAAACTTCTGGAAAGCATGCACGGCATGTTTCATGCCATAGATACAAGTAATAACTCGATTTTTAATTTTTTCAAGTTGACATGTCATCCGCCATAGGGGACGGTCCCCTTAAGTGATTTACTGAGAGAGAGAGAGAGAGAGAGAGAGAGAGAGAGAGAGAGAGAGAGAGAGGAAGCTTTTGATTTCAATACTAAAGAAAGAATCTATATCAGTGTTTTTTATTATTATTTTGTAAAGTTCATCTTTGAAATCAAATCTTAGGTGGAGTAGAAATTATCCAGTATAACCTTACTTTTGGTACGTCAAAATGAATTTATTATATCTATATCGCTGATAATAACTGGACACAATAATAGAAAGAAGGCAGAAGGGCAAATGACTAGATTTATGGAAAGATAGATAAATAAATAGACAGGCATAATTTTCACTTTTTATAGTAATCATAATACTACACCAAATAGTTCATTTAATTTCATATTCTTTGAAAAGGAAGATGGTATTGAACTGGTCTTTTGAGGTTCCACTTGAACCAGTAGTCATCTCTATTTTCTTATAATATCTTCTTAATATCTCCCATTTATTATTAGTCCCACAAATTCATTGTCCTTGTAAACCTTTTGACTTTTACGTCAGACTGCATTTCACAATCTATTCAACAACAAATGGTAATTCTGACTGACCTTTTCAGGAGTAGATTGCTTTGTCGGAACCTTCCCAAAATATTAATGCGTGGCTGAGTTTTTCGTGAGTCGCATACTTCTCCAAACCTTCCCAAAGATTCACGGTTGATTGACGTTTACCGACATTCCATTTAAAAATTGGTTTCTTCGTTTAATTAAAATTGAAATATTTATTGCTTTATGACTGCAAACCTTGTTCTACGATTGGAAAATGATAGTTGTTTTCGTAGTGTTATCTACTGATACTACAGTCAAACAGTTTAAGAAATGGCAATTCACAATATTTCAGCATTGTATGTAATGTATGCATTTCGATGACCAGGCACTTAAATGAATTAGTGCATTATCATCTGTTCTATTCTAAAACAAATATTGAATGTTCCTGGGAATGTTAAATCGATTATTACCGGCATTAAGAGGCATTTATTATGCTCCTAAGAGTATAATCGAAGAGAGAGAGAGAGAGAGAGAGAGAGAGAGAGACTTTGACGTATAATTAATACACAACACGATTTTGTCCTACAGACTATTGTGGTAGAAAGTGCGTATTCTCTCGACCTTGGAGTGGAAGTTATAGACTTCAGGGTTCA
>NC_061109.1:72572980-72579735 GCF_015104395.2 Macrobrachium nipponense
GATACCTAATCGGTCTGCAATGAGATTACTTCCGCATCCTCTTCCATTTGAGCGGGGAGAGGATAAAATCCCCCCTCTCTCTCGATCCCGCATTCTCAACTCACCCATCTCTCGTCTCTCCTCGGGAAAGGAGAGAGGGACTCACATACTGCTCCTCTCTCTCTCTCTCTCTACCGCTGCCTCCCGCTCTCTCATCCCTCCATCCCTCTCTCTCTCTCCATCGGTCCTCATCGTCTCTCCCTCTCCGCTCTCTCTCCTTTATTCTCTCTCTCTTCTCTTCCTTTATTCATCTTTATTTGTGTACTCGCTATTTAAGAGAACTGCAGAGCAACAACAAAACCAAAGGTTGGAAACTCGAAGGTTGTGAAATTTCTAACTCTGTTGTATCATTTAATCACATTTTTCATTTATTTCTTTATTTCCTAACTAATTTTCTTTTTTATTTTTAGGTAAGTGATGTCTTTTTTTCTGTATTTCGTATTACCTTGTTATTTCTTTCTAATGAACAATACATTCTTTGGAAGCTTGATTGTCAAGCCAGTTGCCCCTGCGGGCGTGTTCCATATGAATAGGTTCATCTTTTAATAATAATAATACCAATCAACGATTGTGCGATCTTGTGCTGATAATCTGTTTGGCAGTTCAAATGATCACATCAAACCTCTTCGGAATATATCTATCTACTGTCACCATCCATCCGTCACCGAAGGGAGAATAGTCAGAAGGAAACAATTACAGGCATAAAACAGAGAGCTTCTCATCCGAATCCCCATTTCACTCAGTGACGAGAGACGAAACCAGCCATAAAGAGTAAACTATCTGGAAAATAAACGATCACGAAAACAAAGCACATCTCTTCCGCTGCTTTCTATTGTAAACCGATATTTTGCCGGATTTGAAATTATAATTTCTGGCGCTATTTGGTATTTCTAGTGAACTCGACATGTACATCGGTGTAATAGAGATTTGGCGCATAAAAAGCGGTTTCCAGTTACACTGACAAATGACATGTTTATCTTCCTGGAAACTGGAGATATGGAATGATGTTACATGATACGAGCACATGAGGGCATTGGCTCCATATGACATATGAAGCAAAAGCGAATCAAACTTCCTGATAGTTCCCCTTTCACAAAAAAAAAGAAGAAAAAAACATGGACAAATATAAAAAAATATATGAAAAAATATGGACAATATAAGAAAAAATATCGAAAGGACACATTCTGTCTCTACACCGGAGGGAATTTCTCTTATCAAACTTAATTCAGGGTGACCCGCCCCCCCACCCCCGCCCGCCCTTTGAAACTGGAAGATTTCCAGTGCAAATAATAGTGTGGAGGCCAGTCTTTTTTTCGTGATAATTCCTCAACCAAGGTTCTGATTTCCATACCAAATGAATCTTTTGCAGAAAGGGCAAGTTATCTAGATTTTCTCTCTCTCTCTCTCTCTCTCTCTCTCTCTCTCTCTCTCTCTCTCTCTCTCTCTCTCTCGCCAATAATTCGATCTCATCATAACTATCTTTCGTTTGTAAGTAGCATACGTATACGTCACTTCAGCTCCAGATTCTTCTAACTTCGTCAGAATAATAAATTAAATGAAACACTGCAATAAATATCCAAATTTTGAAATGTAGGCACCAGGCTAATATAGAATTCAGTTTCCATTGTTTGTCAGGAAATTTATAAAGCTCTCCTTCCAGCCTCAGCCTATGGGAAAAGACCTCACTGTGATGCACATCTGTGATTTCGACACCGAAGTGACCATTTTCACATCTTTGCAAGAAATGAAAATAAGACCAGCTCTTTCGTTAACAAGTTCCCATCCAAGAGTATTAGATTCTTCATATAAATTACTTTCTTTATACGTTCCTATTATAGAATTTTGACTGTAGGCGTTACAGGTATGTAAGAAACTGTTAAAAAATGATCTACTAGTTTCATGAATTAATATAATAAGATTTGTTTTACTCACTCTTGATCTTTATTTTGATAATTCTCTAATTCCTCCTAAATAACTTTTTACTCATTTATTTGGATGTAGTAATATTTTTATATTCATCACCATCTCTCCATATCTCACTGACTTTTGAAAAAACAAAGGGACTTAGAAAGACGTCTGGTATGAATAAATTATGGTTTTAATAAGACTGACAAATTCTGCTTCTTTTGTATTATTAATTTCGTAATGTTCTGTGTCCAACAAAATGTTAAATTTCAACCATACGTAAATAACGCTCTCTACATACTGCCTAAACGACACTTTTGTTAGCGTCAAACACATAGTAAATAAACAAATTTAATTTCAGTTCAAAACCCTTTTACCCCAACAAGGTTCTTCCTTAGAAAAAAAAAAAAAAATTATTTCATTTTATCTTCAGGGACATTAGTGATTCTCCCGCATCAGCAGATCTGAAGATAAATCCTCTGAAAGCCGAATCCCTGTCTCTGTGCAAAAAGGACTCAGTCGAAGTGGGCGTGAGGGCACTTGCGTCAGGAACGAAGGATTAACAAGTGAAATTTCCCTTCGATTCAAAGATTTCCTCTGTTCGGTATCCAGTGCTTTAGCAGTGGCTTGTGTTCTCATTAGAAGGATGAATAAAATAATGAATTTTGTTCGACAATAACCTGTGAGCTTGCTAAAGTTTTATTCGGTATCCCTGAGGATGTTGTGTAATTACGTTCATTCTTAGATTTTCAAAAATTCAAGCGAAGATGTAATGCATCACTATCCTAACACAATTCTTCTTGTAATTTAATCATTCATTTACATTATTATCCGTTTATTTATTTATTTGTTAATACATTACTCTTCTAATAACTGATCTCTTTTTTTTCTTTTATTCCTATGATCTCCCGTCATTTCTTTTAAATGGTCACCATATTCTGCGGAAGCCTGAATTTCGAGTCGACATCCATCTGTAGGCTTGTTCCACAAGTATAGTGTTTTATTTCTGAATAATAATAATAATAATAATAATAATATAATAATAATAATAATGATAATAATAATAATAATAAAATAATAATAAATAATAATAAAAATCAAAGATGTTCATAAACGTTATGTAGCAATGCTAACTATTATAGATGAACGATTGGAAAGTCATTTTGATAACAAGGGATGTTTTATGAAAGTAGATTAATCCTTCGGCGTTTAATTCTGATTGATAATTGATTATAATTTCCATCATATCTTGTGATATGAGCAACGCGACACGCAAACCAATGCTTTGGTTTGTTCACGTTGTTCTCCTGAGGGTGAGACAATGAAAATTCTTCATTTGTAATTCATGCCTTTCTTTTGCAGCACAGACATTTGGAGGAGAGAGAGAGAGAGAGAGAGAGAGAGAGAGAGAGAGAGAGAGAGAGAGAGAGAGAGAGAATATATAAAAGATAAATGACATTACTAGCAATCTTTTGTATTATCAGGAGGGTAATACTGGAATAAGAATTCTACAAAAATGATAAAAAAGTACTTAGTAGTAGACCTTTGGAAATGATCTCGCGTGTATAGAAAACAAATAATATTGCGTAAATACATAAAAAAAAAAAAATGTAGACGTTGTAAATCAAACCCAGAATTACCGAGATCGAGAAGTACATTAAATTTCATCTCACGAGGAAAATGACTTCAGTGAAGAATAACGAGGAAAGAAATGAAATTCAGTAATGAATGAAAATGACGCCATAAATCTGTATACATTACCTCGGTTAAGTAGCCGTGTATTTTATGAGAGAATTCAGAATCCTAGATACACGGAGGTCATATCCATTATTATAGTTATCTATATTATCAGTTGGCTCTCTTTGCACTGGCAACATCATAAGGAAAATAATTTATTTTCTGAATTAATTCTTAAGATTAATACACAACAGAAACGTAAATTCATTAGTTGAATGCTGACGTTAAAAGCGAATTTAATTCTCAGCACTTAACAAACAAACTTGAAAAGGTCATTTTGGACCTAAGTGGTCTACTCTGGGATCCCAGTAGCCTTTGATCCTTTACTGCTGTGTTCGAACAGGCATTAACATTGTGAAGAGAGAGAGAGAGAGAGAGAGAGAGAGAGAGAGAGAGAGAGAGAGAGAGAGAGAGAGACTTACAGTGTTTTCTGCCGTTCGAACACAGCAGTAAAAGATCAAAGGCTACTGGAAGCCCAGAGTAGACCACTTAAGTCAAAAATGACCTTTTCAAGTTGGTTTGTTATAGTTAATATATATATATATAATGCATACATACATATATATATTATATATATACATATATATCTATATATATATATATATATATATATATATATATATATATATATATATATATATATATATATATAATATCTATATATATATATATATATATATATATATATATATATATATATTATATATATATATATATATATATATATATAGATAGATATATATGTATATATATATTATATATATATATGATATGTATATGTATATATATATATAATAATATATATATATATATATGTATGTATGTATGTTATATATATATATATATATATATATATATATATATATATAATATATATATATATCTATATATTAACTATAACAAACCAACTTGAAAAGGTCATTTAGACTTAAGTGTTCTACTCTGGGCTTCCAGTAGCCTTTGATCTTTTACTGCTGTGTTCGAACGGCAGAAAACACTGTAAGTCTCTCTCTCTCTCTCTCTCTCTCTCTCTCTCTCTCTCTTCACAATGTTAATGCCTGTTCGAACACAGCAGTAAAGGAATCAAAGGCTACTGGGATCCCAGAGTAGACCACTTAGGTCCAAAATGACCTTTTCAAGTTTGTTTGTTAAGTGCTGAGAATTAAATTCGCTTTTAACGTCAGCATTCAACTAATGAATTTACGTTTCTGTTGTGTATTAATCTTAAGAATTAATTCAGAAAATAAATTATTTTCCTTATGATGTTGCCAGTGCAAAGAGAGCCAACTGATAATATAGATAACTATAATAATGGATATGACCTCCGTGCATCTAGGATTCTGAATTCTCTCATAAAATACACGGCTACTTAACCGAGGTAATGTATACAGATTTATGGCGTCATTTTCATTCATCACTGAATTTCATTTCTTTCCTCGTTATTCTTCGCCGAGTCACTTTCTCGTGAGATGAAATTTAATGTACTTCTCGATCTCGGTAATTCTGGGTTTGATTTACAACGTCTCTTACCATACATGGTTCCTGCAAAATTTGGGTAAGGGATTAAGACACTAGAATCAAACTTTTTTGTATATATATATATATATATATCTATATATATATATATATATATATATATATCTATATATATATATACAGAAAAGTTTGATTCTAGTGTCTTAATCCCTTACCCAAATTTGCAGGAACCATAATGACTTACAGCCAACAGCTATCGAATCTTCATCAGTATCAAAGAAGTTCCGTCCTCAATACCTAGCAAAACCAAAAGATTGCAAATAAATAGATACAATAAATAAACTTTTACTCACGTCTGTACTGAAAAAGAAGGAAGATTTGTCAGCCTGGGAGCAGTTTAAAGCATCTAGTTAAGACCACATCTCCCTTCGGAAATCAAGGAATCTGTTGCCAGTTGTAACTTCAGTCACAATTATGTTCTAGATTCGCGGGGAAATTACTTCCTGTCAAGGAGGCTGGTCCTCCTGGGTTCACTTCGGATGAATGAGGTCCATCCGATGTTCATGAAATGTTCGTTTCATGGTATTTGTTAGTTTTGAACGAGAAAATACTAAGATAAATGATTTTTTGCTGTTGTTTCATTGAATAGCATCGTGAATTCTTTGAGTTAAACATTCATGTTGAATTAGTTTCATCTCGTTTGTAAGTCGTGTTGTTTCTCTATACAGTTTAGTTATTATTATTATTATTATTATTCATTATTATTATTATTATTATTATTATTATTATTACTTTGTTAGAAGACCCTCTTGTAAGCAAATGCTGTTAAAAAGAATGGCAGAATTAAGCGAGTTGATTTTATATATTGTTTTTTCTATTTTCCTTACAATTCGCTTCTCAGGCTCAGCGATGTTATTATTACTATTATTATTATTATTATTATTATTATTATTATTATTATTATTATTATTATTATTATTATTATTATTATTATTATTATTGTTATTGTTATTGTTATTGTTATTGTTATTGTTATTGTTATTGTTATTAGTATTATTATTATTATTATTATTATTATTATTATTATTATTATTATTATTATTATTATTATTATTATTATTATTATTATTATTATTTTATAAAAATTGACTGAATAATCGTAAAATGGAAGAACAATAAATGTGAAAACAGCGTCAAAACAATACATTAATTAAAGCTTCATTTTCTTCTTATAATATGTCATTACTACTTTAAATTTAGGAAGATTTATATGAAACTTGGGAAATAACGACACTGTACTTGAATCCATGTTGATTCTCTTACAGCTTCAACTGTAATTTCGGGAAAGACGAACGATAGTCAAAGTTAAAAAATACATAATATATATATATATATATATATGTATATATTAATATTATTATTGTATAATATATGTATATGTATATATATAATATGTATATATAGTAATATATATGCATATAATAATAGAATACATAGAGCTGGTGTGTATATATATATTATATATATATATATATATATATTATATATATTAATATTATAAGTATATATATATGTGTGTGTGTGTGTGTGTGTGTGTA
>NC_061109.1:72580235-72590235 GCF_015104395.2 Macrobrachium nipponense
TGTGTGTGTATGTATGTATGTGTATGTATTCATATATGTATGTGTGTTTGTTTCTCGTCAGTGCACTCTCCGTTGTAACAGAGGCTATATAAACAGTTTTTTTTTATATCGAATATAACCTCCCTCTTACATCAAGAACTCTCTTCTTATCAAATAGTTACAAAATGTCGCACTGAAACAACTGCAAAATCCCGGAAAGAAGGCGTTCATTAAGGTTCTCGGTTTTCTTCCCTTTACAACTTCCACATATTCTGTAGAAAGAAATATTACGGATTCCAAATTCCGAAGTATTCCTATTCACATTCCACCCAAAACTACATGAAAAGGGGAAAAAAGCAAAAATGCAAACGAGCACACGCTGAAAAATAAAAATTAGTAGTCTATAATATCCTCTTCAGTCTCTGCAGTAATGCAAGGGGGAACATTATGTACTGGGAAGAAAATGAAGCCGGGAAATGTCGATGATTCTGTGAGGGGGGAGGGGGGAGGGGGGAGGTGTTGGGTGGGGAAATGTCTATGCCTAGGAATGTAATATACGTATGGATTTATCACAAAATTGCCACTCATCTTCACCGTGCATATATATTATTTATATTTATATATTATATATATATATATATATATATATATTATATATATATATATATATATATATATATATATATATATATAAATATATTTATTATTATATATATATACATATATATTTATATTTATATTATATATATATAATATATATATTTATATATATAATTATATATATATATATATAATAAAGTAGACTGGAGATATGGAGGTTACGAAACGCTAGGACCCTTAATGAGGACGGGATGGTTTAGATTCCAGATTCTTTAATTTTTCAAATACAAGCACTCAAAGACATCCAGTATTTATTTAAGTGGCCAAAGATGAAGAAATGAAGAAGAAATGAAGGAGTGAAGACCTAAAGAAATGAAGAAATGGGGAATGAAGCAATGAAGGAAAGAAGAAATGAAAAATTACAAAAATGATGGAATGAAGAAATAAAGGAATGAGGCAATGAAGGAATATCCACACGAAGATAATCCTTCACAATCCCGATTTTGGGCTTCCATGAAGGGAGGGTGGGCAGAGTGAAGAGGAGGGGGGGGGGGGTGTTCAACTTGCGGCAGATGAAGCCTTAATCGAAAGGCTTCCATCATTAAGCCTTAATGGGCAGACTTTGTTCGTTAAGCCTTTTTCTTTCTCCCTCTCTCTCTCCTCGGAGGTCGAATGCGTTTATCACAGGATTCAACGCTGAGGAATTTTTACCTTCGGAAGCCATTAGTTCGGATTTTTCTCAAGCTCTATCTTTCTCAGGTCGGCTTAATGGCGGATACATTCGGTCTCTCAAGTATATTATAAGGAAGAGACGCCTATTTGCTTAAAATTCAACGCACATCTGTGTTTAAGGAAAGCTATTCTTGCGTATGAAGAACATATTTGAATATGAAAAATACGCAGATATGCGAAGGAACAAACGCATATTTGCGGACGAATCACTGTATACAGTATTTGCTAAGGATAAAGCATATATTTGTATATGAATTCATGCATATTTGCGGACGAATCGAAACATATTTGAGGATGAATCAAATCATATTTGAGGATGAATCAACGCATATTTGCGTATGAATCAACGAATATTTGCGTATGAATCAACCGATATTTGCGGACGAATCAAAACATATTTGCGGACGAATCAATGCATATTTGCGCATGAATCAACGCATATTTGCGGACGAATCAACGCATATTTGCGGACGAATCAACGCATATTTGCGGACGAATCAACGCATATTTGCGGACGATTCAAAGAATATTTGCGGACGAATGAAAGCATATTTGAGAATGTAACAACACATATTTGCGCATGAATCAACTCATGTTTGCGGACGAATCAAGGCTTATTTACGGATGTATCAATGCATATTTGCGCATGAATCAACGCATATTTGCGTATGAATCAACGCATATTTGAGGATGAAGAACCAATCGCCCACCTGAGCCCTTGGAGGTGGGCATGGCTCCTAAGGCAGCTTTGCATAAGGTTACTTTAATTAATTATTTATTTTGTTGTCGAGTTTTAAGAGATTTTAAATTTGAGTTTGATCATGACTACATTCATTGTCGTTTCAAACTATTTTGTTAACGCGAGATCAGTCATTCTCTTTAACACATTCGTACCTGTCTTCTAAACTGCCGTGAATTTTATTCATATGATTGTTGTTACTTAAATCTCATTGGCTACTCAATTAATTTAATGAATTTTTTATTGTTTTATTGCTTAAATCATTATAAATATTAAATTTAATTTTTTCCGACCTTTCAGTTTCAAGCTCAATAGCAGAATAATACAATAAAAAAACAATTTAAGACGAAATCTACCAACATGATTTCAGGTCTCCACGAACAAAAAAAAAAAATTCCTTCTAAAAATTTTGAATTACGGGCGGGGATTAAATTTATCTCCTTTCGCGTCCGCCAGGATTAAAAAAAAAAAAAAAAAAAAGAGAAGGTCCTGATAAAGCAGAAAGTGAAAAGGGAACTCATTAGTGGTTTCTCGTCTCAAGGAATTTTTTCCCCCGAAAAAATTCATGCAAGTTTCGGGAAGCACTTTGTAACTCGCGGATTGACTGACGCGGCACAAGTTGGAAGGAAGGTTGACATGACATTTTTACATTCTTTTCTCTTCTGTTCTACTCTATTCAGTCTAATATATATTTGTTTTAGTTATCCATCAATTTATTTGATTTTCTTTTTAAATTAATTTATCTTTTAAATTTGTTATTTATTTTTTTCATATATTTTCATTTTATATTTCTAGAATTTTGTTTATATTTTAATTGATTCATTTACTGACTTATTTACTTAACAAATTTACTTAATCTAGTTAATTTCTTTTAATAGCTATTTATTTTTTTATTTTCCGTCTTTCATAATTTTAATATTTGTATTTTGCAATATTTTAAATGTTTATTTGCATTATTTACCGTTATTTAGTTAATCAATACAAACGAAATGAAAATAGGAAAAATTGATGTACAGCAAAAATGAAATATAACTATCAATTTATCATTAACTTTGTGATTGTATATTACTCCTAAAACTTAGCCCGCCCTTCCCTTCCCCCTCCCCTAAAAATTAAAATCATATATATATATAAAAAAAAAACATCGTTTTTTTTTAATATTTTATTTTGAAGAAAGTGCCCCAATGACTATTATGATTTAATGTTCATTCACTTTGAATGAAACTAAACGAGTTCTTTGAAAGATGGATATTATAGTTAAAGTCTATATCAGTACCACTCATATGAACATATTAAATACAGAATTCTTTCATTTTGGATGTATTTATAATTTGGTGCCACAGAAACAAAGGACACCGTAAGCCCATAGAAATAAAGAGAGGATTTACATCCCACTACATTAAACTTTTTGGAGATTGAGTTACCCTGTTTATTCAGTCCCTTTATGCGCTGGGATTACATAAAAAATTCGATTTTTTCGTTCGAACTCGTTTGAATGTTTCTACCGATTCTGAACAGACATACGGCATAATACTCTTACACGTGTTTACATTAAATGGATACTGTAGTTTATTGCGTGGTTTCAGTAGCAAAAGGGCTATGTATGCATGTATGTGTGTAAGTATTTATTCATGAACGTATGTATGTATCCACCCCTCGCACACACATTATATGTGTGTGTGTACGTTTGTTTGTCATTGTATATATGGGTTTTATACAACACGTTGGGTAAATAAATTCCAGACAAAAGTGACATGGGTTTTAAGAGAACACAAAGCTTAAATTTGAAGTGAAGAACAAAAAATAAAAATTGTTAGGCCGACATATGGAGTTAAATGTCATATTAAAGGTGGTTTATAATTTCAAACGTAGATTTAAGCTTTTCCATAAAACAGAGCAAGTTGGAGCATTTTCCCACATTCTCTAATGCGACATGTCAGATAACATTCTTGAGCATTTATGTATGGTTCATGATTATTATTCGAATGACCAAGCCATCGTAAAACAGAACTTCTAATTAGAACAAACAAGAATATAACTTTCCGTAACTTATAAAAGGCGCAAATGATTTGCATCAAATTATTCGAGCCATAATGGAAATGAGATCAGCGTTGCAGCAAAATTGCAACATGCTTTGCTGGATCTGGAAATAAATACTGGATGCCAAGTACTGCAATACTGAATATTTGGAATTATTATTTGGGACCTACGTTCCCTCCTCTGCATTTTAAGTTACCTGAGAGAGAGAAGAGAGAGAGAGAGAGAGAGAGAGAATGTGCTGCACATTGAGAGAAATGTGCTCCCACCCACAGAGAGAGAGAGAGAGAGAGAGAGAGAGAGAGAGAGAGAGAGAGAGAGAGAGAGAGAGGGAAGTACTGCAGATTGTAGGTGCCTTTTTTTTTACCTTTGATTTAAAAAGGTTTTTCTTCTCGAATCTCCTCACTTGGTTCCACCTTCCATCTTTGCTATAATTTATAACTCGTCTCTACCACGCAAGATCAGCGCCATCTGTTGCTGATTCCAAGCATCAGAGTTTGTCAGAGTTTCTAGATGACTGTCTGTCTGTCTGTGTTTCAGACTCCTGGAACGCCCATGTATAACGATACACAGTCTATCAACACTTCAATTTTTCCAAAGTTCCTGATTACACGATCAATGAGTTGCTTCTGCTGTTAAGACTTCGAAGAAACTGGATGACGTTTTCTTTTCTTTTATTGAGAAATTGATTAGTTTCCATACATTTTTTTTTTATGGAACGGAGGGATATTTGGTAAATGAGGCTGTAATTTAGCCATTTAATAAGAAATGGGTTAATAATGAAATAAGAAATAGATTATTTAATTAAAAATTATTTAATTAGGTTATTGGTACACTGGTTGTATATGATATTTGTGTATCTTTCATTTTGTTTTAATTCAGGATCTAATATCTAGTTTTTTTAGGGCTCACAGTAATCATAATTATCGTATTGTTCGGATTTACATGTATATTTTTATCGGACTTTATGAGACGGAAACTGAGGCAAGAGGTCTTCAAATATAATACTTATCGCAAGACACACATACACACACACACACACACACACACACACACACACACAGAGAGAGAGAGAGAGAGAGAGAGAGAGAGAGAGAGAGAGAGAGAGGAGAGAGAGAGATTACCTAGGCCTTTTAGTTATGTTTGTGATTTCAAATCAACAGCAAATGCATCTTCCTTTCTATCTGTTTTATTTTTCTATAACGATCATTATATGCATCGAACACACTAGAAATTATTATCATCATTATTATCATCATCGAACACAAACGGAAAAGACATTTCCCATTCTTCGATTCCCTTCATTCCGTCTCCCCGGCGCTTTTTTATCTCGTTCTCCCTCTTACCATTGGATTTGCAGAATGCCGTAAAGGGAGACCATAATACCTCTTTATGCAAGAGATCGAGACGGAATCCGGATTCGTAACAGGAAACAGCCGACATGAAAGCGTTCCATTAAATGATTGCGACAGACGTATGAATAATCTAGGAATGGCATGGCTGAGAAAATGCTTCGTGAAATCGTAAATGACTTTGCTTTTAATTCGTTGAAAAAGAAATGAGTTAATTTCTTTTTTGCTTTGACATGAAATTGATTCACAGCTGTCGAATGGAAAGGCCATGGAGACCACGCGTCTGATGATTGGTTGGAGCCTTAGAGGTGATACTCTGTGGGTGCACCAGTGGAGGTCATCTGCATTCCCGACAGGAATTTATGGGAAAAATGATCAGGAGAAAATGAATAGATAATTAACATTGGTATGCTGTTAAGGACAAGCACACACAATTATAAACAGTATATAAAAATTTCTTGTGAATTAACCGTTATCACTGCCCTCTGTGTTTCCATAACCTTACAAGCCAAAATTGTAAAAAGGAAATATAACAGTGAATTAGGAGGCACAGCCAGCTAAGTCTTTGGCTTATGAATGAAACTACCCTGGATGTCCTGTGTATATATTCTTTTTTAACAGACAGCTGTGGAATCTGGTGATTTTAAGTTATATGTATTTCATAAAGCTAAACCGTACTGAAGGTTTACTTTTGTGCGTGAACATTTAAAGCACATATATAAAGTATTGTGAAAACATTTTTCTTTTTCCTGTTGACATCAATAGATGCTAAGAAGCAATGCGGTAATAACCGTCACATATTATCAGAGATGATATCTTTCGTAATATATTTATGACTACAGTGGCTAAGATGATGTCTTTCGTGGTGTTTAACACAAGAGATAACATCTTTAGAACGCAAACTTATATCTCAACCTCACCTTCCTTTCCTTGGGAAGTATGTGCGATTGGAGGCCTATGAAGTTTACGAGGACCCTTTTTTTATATATATATTTTGCCGCGTTTTAAAATCTAAGCGCAATTGCATTGCATGAATTAGGATTTTCTTCTACTTCAGCTTTAAATTTGTTAACTTAATTATGCCGCATCGTAGTATCAGTTCTAACAAGGTTAAGCATCCAGGAAAATTTGACATTTCCTCTAATGTTTGTGAATATAGGTGGCCTCATTTTTTTCTAACTGGGGGCGCAACTAATTCCTTATGCTATTGATGGTCTTGTCCTTTGGAAAAAATAGGATTATTTCAACTAATTGGGAACCCAGTTCTTATGTATGGCATAGTTGTTAACTTAATGATTGATTATTGATGAAATCTACTAATCATTAGGTTGTATGTCACTGAAGAGTATGTTGCACTTTAAGAGGAAAACCATTCCTCTAATGAAAGAATATCTAAAACTGAGCCTCCAGAGGGATTCGGCCTTTCAATATGATCTGGAATTACCCACCATTCTGATACCAATCTTCAATCATTCAAAATCTTCATTCATTTTATAGCCTCTATCCATTCCTATTCTCAATTAAATATAGAATCTTTCCACTATAACTGTATATCATCATTGTTGGCGATGCACTCGCTCTGTACATACAAAACAGAGACGCCATACCCCGCCCCCCGGCACCACAAAGGATCATACACGTGCTCCGGCATTAATTAATGTAGAACAAACGTATAATGAGCGCAGTTTTAAATCAGGTAAGTTCCTCGCCTCACCCTGGAGTCATTCAATATTGGCATGAATAATGTGAACAGCGTTTGCAGGTGGATTTTCTTCTTATTTTTAAGTAAATGCTTTCTGTCTCTGCTTCAGGTTATATGATATGTATATATATATATATATATATATATATATATATATATATATATATATATATATGTATATATATATATATTATAATATGATATATATATATTTATATATATATACATGAGTGTGTGTTATTAACGGTACTTTTCACCAAAGAGGACACACATCACATGCTCTACTAAGATTTAACTCGAAGGTGGTTGGTGAGACGCATAAATCTAATTTTCCATTTAGTAATCACGAACAAGGAGAGAGAAAAGTTACAAACGACCCTTTGTGATGAACCAAAATGGCGTTCCTGAGGAGAAGAGCATCAAAGGGAATCCAGCCATTGACCTGAATTAGAGACTTTAAAAAGGGGGAACTCGAGTTTAACTCTGCGAGCGAAAGAAGAGCAATGGAAACCAAACACTGACGTTTTAAAAGGCTGCCTGTTGCCGACAGCTTGAGTGAAATGAAATAAAAAGGAAAACCTTTAGGTTTGGAAATTTGTTCTGCTTTGATGATTAAGTTGAGGACAGGTGAGAGTAAACTGACAGATCGATAAGGAAGCTTTTAAGGTCAGGTAGAAACTGTAAGAACTCACATACAATAAAGGAAAGTAGGGTATCTTCTGTATTGTATGCACACTTACCCACACACACACACACACATACTATATATATATATATATATATATATATATATATATATATATTATATATATATATATATATACACATATATATATATAATATATATATATATATATATATATATATATATTATATATATATATATATATATAGTATGTATACTATCTTGTGACAAACTGCCAAGTATCTGGTTACTACACTTACCATTCATTAATTGTTACCTCACAACAGCCAGACACCTGAACCCTCATCACAGGTACTAAACAACTGAATACTCTAAAGGCAACAGTGATCCCTTAACAACTTACCAGTATTGCAGAAAATCAGACTAAGTTCATCAAAACAGGTGTGAGGTAATCTTGTAAGTAATTGAATTAATCAAAGGGCATCACTCCATCAACAACTTTAGAAGTCTAAGTATTTCCCTGATTTCAGAAGTCTAAGTTCTTCCCTGGTTCTAACTCACTTCAAGTACATTGAAGGAAAACAGATCAATTACCACTCTATGTTTCTACCTAACATAAATCATAATTATACTGGTGAAAAGAAACACTTAAAAATTTTTTTAAATACAAAAATTTATTATTAAACTCAAAATTTATAAGTGAAATTCACAATATCAGGGAAAATTACTGTTACTTGAAAACAAAGTAAAGTTTAATTAATTCTTGAATCAATTAAGTAAAATTAAATCAAAATTAATTTATCACAAAATTCAAGAAAATTAATTCAATCAAAATTCAAAAGTGTTAGGCAAATATTTGAAATTTGGAAATTAATTCACAAGTGCTAAACAACAATGAAACTTAAAAAGAATTGTAAGTAAATGCAAATTAATTCACAAGTGTTAAATTCAATTAAATGTGCAACGATTAAGTAATGAAAATAACCAAGTCAATTAATTTGTGAATGTAAATGAAAACACAGAAAAATGTGGAAAATACCAAAATTGTAAAAAGTATCAATCACACAGAATATAAAATAAAAAGACACACTTCAATAAGAAAATGGAAAAATGCACTTTAAATGAAGCAAACACAAAACAAAAATTTGCCATGTGTAAAAATGTAAATCTTTTCACTCAAACCATAGTAACCATCAGTTATTAGGTCTCTAAACCATCATAACCAATAGTTATTAGTTGCAACTAATAAAAATATAACACACTTTACCTTGCTGCAGCTTGTTTCACAATTTCACAAAACAGGCGCCGTTACACACACAAAGTTTGTTCAGATTCCACAAAAAGCACTAATGATACTAAATAACTCTAAGAAATATCAAATTTGAAATCTTAAAGTACGAGTGACCAATGTCTAAGTATAAATCTTTATGTTACTTTAATATCAATTATGGCAGAGAGAGAGAGAGAGAGAGAGAGAGAGATGCTGAACGCTGAACGCAGCTCTAAGAAACAATGAAAAAACTCTTCCTTACGAAAGCTGGAGAGTGGAGGATGACACAAAACTTTTGAGCAATGAGAAAGATGATGCAATGCTTCTAGAAACTTCAAATATTACGTAACTTTACAAAACAAATTGTGAAATTTGCACGTGGTTTCGGCAACGAAGTATGTGTATGAAACCAGTATACAGTCATTTACGTACTAGGTCAACAAAGACACGTACCCGATCAAAACAGACTTGAGTAAAAGTCCCTATGAGACGTGATGACAGAATTCCAAAACACAACGAAGACCTCGAGGTCTCTAATCAAACGTGTTGACAGGTTAGGAAAGCAAAGCAGAAACTTCGGGGTCTCTTATCGCAAGGCGTTGACATAATAGTGGGAAACAAAAAACTCTTAGCTTCGAACAGACCATAGATAATCTCTCTTCTTTCTTTCTTTACATTCTAGGTTACATATTCTTTTTAAACTATGTTATGCGAAATCTGAACACACATTTTAAAACATCCTAGCTAAGGATTCTGAAAACATGTTGCAAAACTCTAAATATAACATATTATATCAGTTTTATTGAGGCGTTACCGAAGAGTGTGAGTTTGTGTGTACATGTGCGCCTCTTCCATTCATAATGGCATCTTTAGCCAAATCTATGGGAGACTTACGGAGAGGTCTGTGCGAGAAAGGCAGAGCCACGATGGCGCGTGCCAAAAA
>NC_061109.1:72595235-72600235 GCF_015104395.2 Macrobrachium nipponense
TTAAGATTTAATGGGGAGAAATATCTCTTTGCTATCAACAGGCATTAGTAGGGCCAAAGCATAGTGAACAAAGGTATATTAGTCCTTTAATAAACAAACAACTCTTACAATATCGCTGTTTGATATAAACCTTCTCACATCTTATATTACAAGTCTGACATATGATAAGTAATTTTCCTTTATTTATTCATTTTTTTTACCGTAGTGAAAAGAGTATTTAGTTTGATTTTCTCTATATTTCTGGAATTTATTTTCAAAGTGTACTGAATTACTGAACAAATACCTAAATAGAAATGACGATTATTGTAAATAAATAGACTTGATAAAAACTAATGAATTTTACAGGCAGCTTCCTTGAGATTTGACGTGGAAGTGCATCTCTCTCTCTCTCTCTCTCTCTCTCTCTCTCTCTCTCTCTCTCTCTCTCTCTCTCACACACATATCCCCGTTACAATAACTATTCTAACTTCATCAATATTCAGAAATATTAAAAATTCTATTGCAGTTAAAGTTCAGGTATTTTGATACGCCCATTGCTTTACGTTTTCCTTAGTAAAATAAAAATAACTGTCTTTATAATTCAATTTTGAGGGACGATTTACCGGTGTAAGAAGGTTTGCATAACTACTAATGCAAATGACATTATACTCTATTCAATGAATCGTCAAAAAATATTTTTAAAGAAATCCATAATATATTTTCCGTTGCTCTGTGAATACTGAAAAATAATTGTGTTTATTCACGTGTTACCCTTTTATTCTCGGGCCAAACGTTTTAGACTCTATTTGGGTTATATGATTTACTGAAGAAATCAGCCAGTCACTCATTCTCACGAGTTATTTCAAGATGCTTTGAGGCATTCAAATTGGGGCTATTTTACATAACTTGATAATGACATTTATTCTGTTAAAGCAACTACTGAATATTGTCATTCCAGTACGCATCACGGAATAATGATATATATATATATATATATATATATATATATATATATATATATATATATATATATATATATACTTCACACACACACACACACACATACAGAAAGGATTTCTCGTTTTCTTTGCAAAGGAGAGAGAAGCGTCAAGATATTGTTTGCGAAGGATTTTCCATTTGGGGTCGCTGAGTGCCACATTTGGTTTCGTGTAAGGTATGTTTTTTCAAGAGGCTGTAACTTTTTTTTAAATATAGCAGTTGATTTTGAATATTTCTATCCTACCATAATTCGTCATGGAATTACTATATTCAGTTGGTTTCACGTAAGGTATGTTTTTAAGAAGTTAAGTTATATTTTTAACAATGTAGTGTAATTTATATACTTTTTAATATAGTGTGCAGTAAAAATATACGAATTTCATTTACATATATATATATATATATATATATTATATATATATATATATTATATATATATATATATATATGTGTGTGTGGTGTGTGTGTGGTGTGTGTGAGTGATATATATATATATAAGATAATATATGTATATTATATATATATATCATATATTATAAATATATATATATATATCATTATTCCGTGATGCGTACTGGAATGACATATTCAGTAGTTGCTTTAACAGAAATAAATGTCATTATCAAGTTATGTAAAATAGCCCCAATTTGAATGCCTCAAAGCATCTTGAAATAACTCGTGAGAATGAGTGACTGGCTGATTTCTTCAGTAAATCATATAACCCAAATAGAGTATAAAACGTTTGGACCGAGAATAAAAGGGTAACACGTGAATAAACACAATTATTTTTCAGTATTCACAGAGCAACCGGAAAAATATATTATGGATTTCTTTTAAAAATATTTTTTTGACGATTCATTGAATAGAGTATAATGTCATTTGCATTAGTAGTTATGCAAACCTTCTTACACCGGTAAATCGTCCCTCAAAATTGAATTATAAAGACAGTTATTTTTATTTTACTAAGGAAAACGTAAAGCAATGGGCGTATCAAAATACCTGAACTTTAACTGCAATAGAATTTTTAATATTTCTGAATATTGATGAAGTTAGAATAGTTATTGTAACGGGGATATGTGTGTGAGAGAGAGAGAGATGAGAGAGAGAGAGAGAGAGAGATGCACTTCCACGTCAATCTCAAGGAAGCTGCCTGTAAAATTCATTAGTTTTTTATCAAGTCTATTTATTTACAATAATCGTCATTTCTATTTAGGTATTTGTTCAGTAATTCAGTACACTTTGAAAATAAATTCCAGAAATATAGAGAAAATCAAACTAAATACTCTTTTTCACTACGGTAAAAAAATGAATAAATAAAGGAAAATTACTTATCATATGTCAGACTTGTAATATAAGATGTGAGAAGGTTTATATCAAACAGCGATATTGTAAGAGTTGTTTGTTTATTAAAGGACTAATATACCTTTGTTCACTATGCTTTGGCCTACTAATGCCTGTTGATAGCAAAGAGATATTTCTCCCATTAAATCTTAACGAACGATGCCTATCCATTAACGCCTAATGAACAAGGTCTTTCCATTACTAGGAGTGCAAAATTATCCTAGAAGGACTTTCTGGTAAATAATGTAATTTTTTCGTTCATTTTCATTCAGGCATATTAATGATAATGCGAATCGTCCACAGTTATGAAGAAAATATGTATAAACAAGTTCCAATTTACAGAGAATGAATTTTGTTTGTTGTTAAGTTATTTAACGCTACTTTTACATAATTCACATCGCCTTTCATGAGAAACGATACTTCAAAACAAAATATTTTATTCGCTGAAGTTGAAATGAAAATATGAATATTTTAAGCGTAAAAAAAAACACCGACTGTCGTAAAAATAATATAATGAAAGTCACAACATTTTTTAATCTAAATATTCTTTAAACCATCAAATATATTACTCAGGCATTTTTAACGTACATTTTTTAAACAAAGAGCTGCTTTCCCGTGTTTCTCTTTATTGGCATTCCTGCCCTCGTTAAATACTCAGAATAGAAACGTTGTCTTTGTTTCCTTCCCCCTCTCTTTTGTTCCTTTCCAGGTCAAGGTGTTCCGTTTTCGTGTTCGACTGAGAATTAGCATCAGTGGTCCTCTTGTCTTTTTCTAACCAAAAGCTTGTGACTTTTTATTTTCATTCAAGAAAGATTTATGGTGTTGATTCTAGGTATATTACCTAGAAATCTAATTAATTCTGGAAAAAGGAAAATATCACCTTTAGCCATCGTTGACTACCACAATTCATTAAACTTTACCTAAGCCATTATTCAATAAACTTTACAGACTTCATTATTCATTAAGATATATTATAACCGTCATTCATTATATTTCACTGAGGGCATTGGTCATTAAGCTGTACCGAAGTCATTATTCACTAGGCTATACTGAGATCATTTAAATATGAAACTGCAGCCCTTATTCATTACCCATTAACCTTTACTGAAGTCATTATTCAATAAATTTCACTGGGTAATCTTTCGGGGGGGGGGGGGGGGGGGGGATAACGCAGCCCTTAGTTTCATGGCTTCATATTTCCTAACTTTAGCGAAACATTTACCTACTATGCATCAGTCGAGAGAAACAAGAAGCATCTTGAGTCACGGGCATCCCGAATCTCAGCATCCTTGTTGAGTGATCCTTTACTGGAGGCTATCTCGCTTTTTCATTTTTTCCTTCGTGGCAAAAAACTTTTATTTATGTATATATAATATATATATATATATATATATATATATATATATGTGTGTGTATATTTATATATAACATATATATATATATATATATATATATATATATACATATATATATATATATATATATATATTGTATATATATATGTATCTAATATTAATATAATATATATATCTATATAATTATATAAGATTATAAAATTTATTATATATATTTACATACCTATATATATATATATATATATACATATATTATTCTAGGATATATACATATATATATATATATCTTATAATAAATATATATATGATATAATATATATTACAATATATATATATATCTATAATATTATTTATATATATACATATATATCATATATATCAATATATATATATATATTCATATATATAATAATATATATATTATTATTACTATAGTCTAATAAATAAATATTATTATAACAAAATTAACGTAATTTATTCAGTTTTGATGGCCCCTTTTTAAAGTAAGTTTTTCTAGTTTAATCCAGTTTCTTTTGACTTTCTCTCTGAACACTGGATATGGGTCTTTTGCCTCTCCTTAATGGTTGTTATTAGTTTATATTGGTACTCCGCCCATGAAGTTTGTTTCTTTTTTTTCATGTTTGTGATGGTGATTTGGCTTCCGTCGTCTGTGCCACGTCATATTTTGACCCTCTCCCGGAGCTTTCGAGGGGGCCTTGTGGCATTAGTTCAAGAGTTCTGTACTCGGCTCCACCGTAGAAGGACCAGTGTGCTATTTTTTATGGCAGTCTACGGCAGTGCACTTATTTGGGTAGAGGATACTTCCTTTAGCACACCTGCATCGTGTTGCGCCACTAAAGAGTGACCCTGTGTGCTCGTGCCCTTTGTCCGAAGCTGGATTGCTTGGGGCCTGTTGTTGGAGGCTTGGACTTTGTGCCTACCAAAGATTTCTACAGCTCTTTTATTGATGGAGTAGAGCTCAGCATTTGCTCTCGTGAATGGCCCGTAGTGCGACCGTATTATACGCCCTTTACTCCTGCCTCTGCCTGAACACTGCGCCCTTGGAGTCGTGAGGAGGCCCTCTAGTGGCGGAGAAGAGTAAGTCCACTTTATTATTATTAGCTTTATTAATTTTATTTCTTCATGTGTTGGAGCAGCAACCCCTTATTTAGTAAAGACGTCTATTACACGAAAATAAGTGTGCGTCAGCATCGGCATTTAACTATATAAAGACGTCCTTGGAGAGTTTTGAGTGTTACTTTATGGACTCGACCTATTGAGTTATTCATGTTTTATACTGTTATCTGAGTGTGTATTTAGTACAAT
>NC_061109.1:72607735-72617735 GCF_015104395.2 Macrobrachium nipponense
CTCTCTCTCTGTGTGTGTGTGTGTGTGTGTGTGTGTGTGTGTGTGTGTATGTGTGTCTTGCGATAAGTATTATATTTGAAGACCTCTTGCCTCAGTTTCCGTCTCATAAAGTCCGATAAAAATATACATGTAAATCCGAACAATACGATAATTATGATTACTGTGAGCCCTAAAAAAACTAGATATTAGATCCTGAATTAAAACAAAATGAAAGATACACAAATATCATATACAACCAGTGTACCAATAACCTAATTAAATAATTCTTTTTTTAATTAAATAATCTATTTCTTATTTCATTATTAACCCATTTCTTATTAAATGGCTAAATTACAGCTATCATTTACCATACCCTCCGTTCCATAAAAAAAAAATGTATGGAAACTAATCAATTTCTCAATAAAAGAAAAGAAAACGTCATCCAGTTTCTTCGAAGTCTTAACAGCAGAAGCAACTCATTGATCGTGTAATCAGGAACTTTGGAAAAATTGAAGTGTTGATAGACTGTGTATCGTTATACATGGGCGTTCCAGGAGTCTGAAACACAGACAGACAGACAGTCATCTAGAAACTCTGACAAACTCTGATGCTTGGAATCAGCAACAGATGGCGCTGATCTTGCGTGGTAGAGACGAGTTATAAATTATAGCAAAGATGGAAGGTGGAACCAAGTGAGGAGATTCGAGAAAAAAAACCTTTTTAAATCAAAGGTAAAAAAAGGCACCTACAATCTGCAGTACTTTCCCTCTCTCTCTCTCTCTCTCTCTCTCTCTCTCTCTCTCTCTCTGTCTCTCCTCTACATCATGCTAGCACGTTATCTCACTCGTCTCTCTCTCTCTCTCTCATGCTCCTCTCGTCTCTCACGCCCGTCTCCCTTCTCTCATCTCTCTCTTCTCTGTGGGTGGGAGCACATTTCTCTCAAATGTGCAGCACATTCTCTCTCTCTCTCTCTCTCTCTCTCTCTCTCAGGTAACTTAAAATGCAGAGGAGGGAACGTAGGTCCCAAATAATAATTCCAAATATTCAGTATTGCAGTACTTGGCATCCAGTATTTATTTCCAGATCCAGCAAAGCATGTTGCAATTTTGCTGCAACGCTGATCTCATTTCCATTATGGCTCGAATAATTTGATGCAAATCATTTGCGCCTTTTATAAGTTACGGAAAGTTATATTCTTGTTTGTTCTAATTAGAAGTTCTGTTTTACGATGGCTTGGTCATTCGAATAATAATCATGAACCATCATAATGCTCAAGAATGTTTATCTGACATGTCGCATTAGAGAATGTGGGAAAATGCTCCAACTTGCTCTGTTTTATGGAAAAGCTTAAATCTACGTTTGAAATTATAAACCACCTTTAATATGACATTTAACTCCATATGTCGGCTAACAATTTTTATTTTTGTTCTTCACTTCAAATTTAAGCTTTGTGTTCTCTTAAAACCCATGTCACTTTTGTCTGGAATTTATTTACCCAACGTGTTGTATAAAACCCATATATACAATGACAAACAAACGTACACACACACACATATAATGTGTGTGCGAGGGGTGGATACATACATACGTTCATGAATAAATACTTACACACATACATGCATACATAGCCCTTTTGCTACTGAAACCACGCAATAAACTACAGTATCCATTTAATGTAAACACGTGTAAGAGTATTATGCCGTATGTCTGTTCAGAATCGGTAGAAACATTCAAACGAGTTCGAACGAAAAAATCGAATTTTTTATGTAATCCCAGCGCATAAAGGGACTGAATAAACAGGGTAACTCAATCTCCAAAAAGTTTAATGTAGTGGGATGTAAATCCTCTCTTTATTTCTATGGGCTTACGGTGTCCTTTGTTTCTGTGGCACCAAATTATAAATACATCCAAAATGAAAGAATTCTGTATTTAATATGTTCATATGAGTGGTACTGATATAGACTTTAACTATAATATCCATCTTTCAAAGAACTCGTTTAGTTTCATTCAAAGTGAATGAACATTAAATCATAATAGTCATTGGGCACTTTCTTCAAAATAAAATATTAAAAAAAAACGATGTTTTTTTTTTTTATATATATATATGATTTTAATTTTTAGGGGGATTTTTGGGGGGTGGGGAGGGAAGGGCGGGTCTAAGTTTTAGGAGTAATATACAATCACAAAGTTAATGATAAATTGATAGTTATATTTCATTTTTGCTGTACATCAATTTTTCCTATTTTCATTTCGTTTGTATTGATTAACTAAATAACGGTAAATAATGCAAATAAACATTTAAAATATTTGCAAAAAAAAATACAAATATTAAAATTATAAAAGAAAGACGGAAAATAAAAAAATAAATAGCTATTAAAAGAAATTAACTAGATTAAGTAAATTTGTTAAGTAAATAAGTCAGTAAATGAATCAATTAAAATATAAACAAAATTCTAGAAATATAAAATGAAAATATATGAAAAAAATAAATAACAAATTTAAAAGATAAATTAATTTAAAAAGAAAATCAAATAAATTGATGGATAACTAAAACAAATATATATTAGACTGAATAGAGTAGAACAGAAGAGAAAAGAATGTAAAAATGTCATGTCAACCTTCCTTCAGTCAATCCGCGAGTTACAAAGTGCTTCCCGAAACTTGCATGAATTTTTTCGGGGAAAAAATTCCTTGAGACGAGACAACCACTAAATGAGTTCCCTTTTCACTTTCTGCTTTATCAGGACCTTCTCTTTTTTTTTTTTTTTTTTAATCCTGGCGGACGCGAAAGGAGATAAATTTAATCCCCGCCCGTAATTCAAAATTTTTAGAAGGAATTTTTTTTTTTTTTTGTTCGTGGAGACCTGAAATCATGTTGGTAGATTTCGTCTTAAATTGTTTTTTTATTGTATTATTCTGCTATTGAGCTTGAAACTGAAAGGTCGGAAAAAATTAAATTTAATATTTATAATGATTTAAGCAATAAAACAATAAAAAATTCATTAAATTAATTGAGTAGCCAATGAGATTTAAGTAACAACAATCATATGAATAAAATTCACGGCAGTTTAGAAGACAGGTACGAATGTGTTAAAGAGAATGACTGATCTCGCGTAACAAATAGTTTGAAAACGACAATGAAATGTAGTCATGATTCAAACTCAAATTTAAAATCTCTTAAAACTCGACAACAAAATAAATAATTAATTAAAGTAACCTTATGCAAAGCTGCCTTAGGAGCCATGCCCACCTCCAAGGGCTCAGGTGGGCGATTGGTTCTTCATCCTCAAATATGCGTTGATTCATACGCAAATATGCGTTGATTCATGCGCAAATATGCATTGATACATCCGTAAATAAGCCTTGATTCGTCCGCAAACATGAGTTGATTCATGCGCAAATATGTGTTGTTACATTCTCAAATATGCTTTCATTCGTCCGCAAATATTCCTTTGAATCGTCCGCAAATATGCGTTGATTCGTCCGGCAAATATGCGTTTTGATTCGTCCCCGCAAATAGCGTTGATTCGTCCGCAAATATGCGTTTGATTCCTGCGCAAATATGCATTGATTCGTCCGCAAATATGTTTTGATTCGTCCGCAAAATAATCGGTTGATTCATACGCAAATATTCGTTGATTCATACGCAAATATGCGTTGATTCATCCTCAAATATGATTTGATTCATCCTCAAATATGTTTCGATTCGTCCGCAAATATGCATGAATTCATATACAAATATATGCTTTATCGTTAGCAAATACTGTATACAGTGATTCGTCCGCAAATATGCGTTTGTTCCTTCGCATATCTGCGTATTTTTCATATTCAAATATGTTCTTCATACGCAAGAATAGCTTTCCTAAACACAGATGTGCGTTGAATTTTAAGCAAATAGGCGTCTCTTCCTTATAATATACTTGAGAGACCGAATGTATCCGCCATTAAGCCGACCTGAGAAAGATAGAGCTTGAGAAAACTCCGTACTAATGGCTTCCGAAGGTAAAAATTCCTCAGCGTTGAATCCTGTGATAAACGCATTCGACCTCCGAGGAGAGAGAGAGGAGAAAGAAAAAGGCTTAACGAACAAAGTCTGCCCATTAAGGCTTAATGATGGAAGCCTTTCGATTAAGGCTTCATCTGCCGCAAGTTGAACACCCCCCCCCCCCCCTCCTCTTTCACTCTGCCCACCCTCCCTTCATGGAAGCCCAAAATCGGATTGTGAAGGATTATCTTCGTGTGGATATTCCTTCATTGCCTCATTCCTTTATTTCTTCATTCCATCATTTTTGTAATTTTTTCATTTCTTTCTTTCCTTCATTGCTTCATTCCCCATTTCTTCATTTCTTTAGGTCTTCACTCCTTATTCTTCTTATTTCTTCATTTGGCCACTTAAATAAATACTGGATGTCTTTGAGTGCTTGTATTTGAAAAATTAAAGAATCTGGAATCTAAACCATCCCGTCTCATTGGGTCTAAGCGTTTCGTAACCTCCATATCTCCAGTCTACTTTATATATATATATATATATATATATATATATATATATATATATATATATATATATATATATATATATTATATATATAATATATATATATATATATATATATATATATATATATATATATATATATATATATATATATGCACGGTGAAGATGAGTGGCAATTTTGTGATAAATCCATACGTATATACATTCCTAGGCATAGACATTTCCCCACCCACCCCTCCCCCCTCCCCCCTCACAGAATCATCGACATTTCATTTTCTTCCCAGTACATAATGTTCCCCCTTGCATTACTGCAGAGACTGAAGAGGATATTATAGACTACTAATTTTTATTTTTTCAGCGTGTGCTCGTTTGCATTTTTGCTTTTTTCCCCTTTTCATGTAGTTTTGGGTGGAATGTGAATAGGAATACTTCGGAATTTGGAATCCGTAATATTTCTACGAATGTGGAAGTTGTAAGGGAAGAAAAACGAGAACCTTAATGAACGCCTTCTTTCCGGGATTTTGCAGTTGTTCAGTGCGACATTTTGTAACTATTTGATAAGAAGAGAGTTCTTGATGTAAGAGGGAGGTTATATTCGATATAAAAAAAAACTGTTTATATAGCCTCTGTTACAACGGAGAGTGCACTGACGAGAAACAAACACACATACATATATGAATACATACACATACATACATACACACACACACACACACACACACATATATATATATATATATATAATATATATATATATATATATATATATATATATATATATACACACAGCTCTATGTATATATATATATATATGCATATATATATATATACATTTACAAAGTATATATATATACATATAAATATATATATCATATATATTATATATATATATATATATATATATATATATATATATATATATATATATTATGTATTTTTAACTTGACTATCTCGTTCGGTCTTTCCCGAAATTACAGTTGAAGCTGTAAGAGAATCAACATGGATTCAAGTACAGTGTCGTTATTTCCCAAGTTTCATATAAATCTTCCTAAATTTAAAGTAGTAATGACATATTATAAGAAGAAAATGAAGCTTTAATTAATGTATTGTTTTTGACGCTGTTTTCACATGTTTATTTGCTTTCCATTTTACGATTATTCAGTCAATTTTTATAAAATAATAATAAAATAATAATAATAATAATAATAATAATAATAATAATAATACTAATAACAATAACAATAACAATAATAATAATAATAATAAATAATAATAATAATAATAAAAATAATAATAATAATAATAATAATAATAATAGTAATAATAACATCGCTGAGCCTGAGAAGCGAATTGTAAGGAAAATAGAAAAAACAATATATAAAATCAACTCGCTTAATTCTGCCATTCTTTTTTAACGGCATTTGCTTACAAGAGGGTCTTCTAACAAAGTAATAATTAATAATAATAATAATAATAATAATAATATAATAATAATAATAATAATAATAATAATAATAATAATAATAATAACTAAACTGTATAGAGAAACAACACGACTTACAACGAGATGAAACTAATTCAACATGAATGTTTAACTCAAAGAAAAATTCACGATGCTATTCAATGAAACAACAGCAAAAAATCATTTATCTTAGTATTTTCTCGTTCAAAACTAACAAATACCATGAAACGAACATTTCATGAACATCGGATGGACCTCATTCATCCGAAGTGAACCCAGGAGGACCAGCCTCCTTGACAGGAAGTAATTTCCCCGCGAATCTAGAACATAATTGTGACTGAAGTTACAAACTGGCAACAGATTCCTTGATTTCCGAAGGGAGATTGTGGTCTTAACTAGATGCTTTAAACTGCTCCCCAGGCTGACAAATCTTCCTTCTTTTTTCAGTACAGACGTGAGTAAAAGTTTATTTATTGATTCTATTTATTTGCAAATCTTTTGGTTTTGCTAGGTATTGAGGACGGAACTTCTTTGATACTGATGAAGATTCGATAGCTGTTGGCTGTAAGTCATTATGGTTCCTGCAAAATTTGGGTAAGGGATTAAGACACTAGAATCAAACTTTTTCTGTATATATATATATATATATATATATATATATATATATATATTATATATATATACAAAAAAGTTTGATTCTAGTGTCTTAATCCCTTACCCAAATTTGCAGCAGGAACCATGTATGGTAAGAGACGTTGTAAATCAAACCCAGAATTACCGAGATCGAGAAGTACATTAAATTTCATCTCACGAGGAAAGTGACTTCGGCGAAGAATAACGAGGAAAGAAATGAAATTCAGTGATGAATGAAAATGACGCCATAAATCTGTATACATTACCTCGGTTAAGTAGCCGTGTATTTTATGAGAGAATTCAGAATCCTAGATGCACGGAGGTCATATCCATTATTATAGTTATCTATATTATCAGTTGGCTCTCTTTGCACTGGCAACATCATAAGGAAAATAAATTTATTTTCTGAATTAATTCTTAAGATTAATACACAACAGAAACGTAAATTCATTAGTTGAATGCTGAACGTTAAAAGCGAATTTAATTCTCAGCACTTAACAAACAACTTGAAAGGTCATTTTGGACCTAAGTGTCTCTCTCTCTCTCTCTCTCTCTCTCTATCTCTCTCTCATCTGCTCTCTCTCTCTTCACATGTTAATGCCTGTTCGAACACAGCAGTAAAGGATCAAAGGCTACTGGGATCCCAGAGTAGACCACTTAGGTCCAAAATGACCTTTTCAAGTTTGTTTGTTAAGTGCTGAGAATTAAATTCGCTTTTAACGTCAGCATTCAACTAATGAATTTACGTTTCTGTTGTGTATTAATCTTAAGAATTAATTCAGAAAATAAATTATTTTCCTTATGATGTTGCCAGTGCAAAGAGAGCCAACTGATAATATAGATAACTATAATAATGGATATGACCTCCGTGTATCTAGGATTCTGAATTCTCTCATAAAATACACGGCTACCTAACCGAGGTAATGTATACAGATTTATGGCGTCATTTTCATTCATTACTGAATTTCATTTCTTTCCTCGTTATTCTTCACTGAAGTCATTTTCCTCGTGAGATGAATTTAATGTACTTCTCGATCTCGGGTAATTCTGGGTTTGATTTACAACGTCTACGTTTTTTTTTATGTATTTACGCAATATTATTTGTTTTCTATACACGCGAGATCATTTCCAAAGGTCTACTACTAAGTACTTTTTTATCATTTTTGTAGAATTCTTATTCCAGTATTACCCTCCTGATAATACAAAAGATTGCTAGTAATGTCATTTATCTTTTATATATTCTTCTCTCTCTCTCTCTCTCTCTCTCTCTCTCTCTCTCTCTCTCTCTCGTCTCTCTCTCTCTCTCTCCAATGTCTGTGCTGCAAAAGAAAGGCATGAATTACAAATGAAGAATTTTCATTGTCTCACCCTCAGGAGAACAACGTGAACAAACCAAAGCATTGGTTTGCGTGTCGCGTTGCTCATATCACAAGATTGATGGAAATTATAATCAATTATCAATCAGAATTAAACGCCGAAGGATTAATCTACTTTCATAAAACATCCCTTGTTATCAAAATGACTTTCCAATCGTTCATCTATAATAGTTAGCATTGCTACATAACGTTTATGAACATCTTTGATTTTATTATTATTATTATTATCATTATATTATTATTATTATTATTATTATTATTATTATTATTATTATTCAGAAATAAAAACACTATACTTGTGGAACAAGCCTACAGATGGATGTCGACTCGAAATTCAGGCTTCCGCAGAATATGGTGACCATTTAAAGAAATGACGGGTAGATCATAGGAATAATAGAAAAAAAGAGATCAGTTATTAGAAGAGTAATGTATTAACAAATAAATAAATAAACGGATAATAATGTAAATGAATGATTAAATTACAAGAAGAATTGTGTTAGGATAGTGATGCATTACATCTTCGCTTGAATTTTTGAAATCTAAGAATCAACGTAATTCACAACATCCCTCAGGGATACCGAATAAAACTTTAGCAAGCTCACAGGTATTGTCGAACAAAATTCATTATTTTATTCATCCTTCTAATGAGAACACAAGCCACTGCTAAAGCACTGGATACCGAACAGAGGAAATCTTTGAATCGAAGGGAAATTTCACTTGTTAATCCTTCGTTCATGACGCAAGTGCCCTCACGCCCACTTCGACTGAGTCCTTTTTGCACAGAGACAGGGATTCGGCTTTCAGAGGATTTATCTTCAGATCTGCTGATGCGGGAGAATCACTAATGTCCCTGAAGATAAAATGAAATAATTTTTTTTTTTTCTAAGGAAGAACCTTGTTGGGTAAAAGGGTTTTTGAACTGAAATTAATTTGTTTATTTACTATGTGTTTGACGCTAACAAAAGTGTCGTTTAGGCAGTATGTAGAGAGCGTTATTTACGTATGGTTGAAATTTAACATTTTGTTGGACACAGAACATTACGAAATTAATAATACAAAAGAAGCAGAATTTGTCAGTCTTATTAAAACCATAATTTATTCATACCAGACGTCTTTCTAAGTCCCTTTGTTTTTTCAAAAGTCAGTGAGATATGGAGAGATGGTGATGAATATAAAAATATTACTACATCCAAATAAATGAGTAAAAAGTTATTTAGGAGGAATTAGAGAATTATCAAAATAAAGATCAAGAGTGAGTAAAACAAATCTTATTATATTAATTCATGAAACTAGTAGATCATTTTTTAGCAGTTTCTTACATACCTGTAACGCCTACAGTCAAAATTCTATAATAGGAACGTATAAAGAAAGTAATTTATATGAAGAATCTAATACTCTTGGATGGGAACTTGTTTAACGAAAGAGCTGGTCTTATTTTCATTTCTTGCAAAGATGTGAAAATGGTCACTTCGGTGTCCAAATCACAGATGTGCATCACAGTGAGGTCTTTTCCCATAGCCTGAGGCTGGAAGGAGAGCTTTATAAATTTCCTGACAAACAATGGAAACTGAATTCTATATTAGCCTGGTGCCTACATTTCAAAATTTGGATATTTATTGCAGTGGTTTCATTTAATTTATTATTCTGACGAAGTTAGAAGAATCTGGAGCTGAAGTGACGTATAAGTATGCTACTTACAAACGGAAGATAGTTATGATGAGATCGAATTATTGGCGAGAGAGAGGGAGAGAGAGAGAGAGAGAGAGAGAGAGAAATCTAGATAACTTGCCCTTTCTGCAAAAGATTCATTTGGTATGGAAATCAGAACCTTGGTTGAGGAATTATCACGAAAAAAAGACTGGCCTCCACACTACATTTATTTGCACTGGAAATCTTCCAGTTTCAAAGGGCGGGCGGGGGTAGGGGGGGGTCACCCTGAATTAAGTTTGATAAGAGAAATTCCCTCCGGTGTAGAGACAGAATGTGTCCTTTCGATATTTTTTCTTATATTGTCCATATTTTTTCATATATTTTTTTATATTTGTCCATGTTTTT
>NC_061109.1:72622735-72645235 GCF_015104395.2 Macrobrachium nipponense
AGCAGCAATGTGACGTTTTAATATAATTGAAGAAAAAATCGTTTAAAAGGATGTTGATCGTATCTTCTTATGCGGTATCCTGGTAGCAATGATTTGGGTAACACTTGTTCCGCCAGGCATTTTTTTTTTTTTTCAGGATTTCAGGTGAATTCTGGTAGAAGTGCGCCGCCTGTAAGGACTTGGAGAAAGAGGTGACGAAACAGCTCAGCAGTGGGAACAGGAAAGTAAAAGTAAACGTGGCCCTCATGATGAATAACTTGATCACGAAGTATATAAACGTGAGGCAATGTATAAATAAAAGGTTTTTTGCCACAAAGGAAAAATGAAAAAGCAAGATAGCCGAGTTACTTTCGGTCCTGTTTGGACCCTTTACTGAAGGCAAACTGATTTTACAGAGAACAACATAGTCAAAAGAAGGCTTAATATCCAAACTGACACTACAAGATTAGCAATAAGGGCGATTTTCACTCTACAGAAAGGAGAGCCACCTGAGGGTAGCCACACCCTTGAAGGATACACAGCAGTAAACAAGTGATTCTTCCAAAAAACAGTACAATTTGAAAAAAAAACACGGGAGCATATACAATTTAATATCATGAATTTTACACAAATTTTCCCAAAGAATATTATTAATGAAAAGACGAAAGAAAATATAAATATATATATATATCGGGCAAGAGAAAGAGGGAGAGAGAATATCGAACCAGAGAGAGAGAGAGAGAGAGAGAGAGAGAGAGAGAAAGAGAGAGAGAGAGAGAGAGAGAGAGAGACAGAGAGAGAGAGAGAGACAGACTAGGGTGAGGGAGAGAGAGAGAGAAAGAAAAAATAATAACTATATACATAGTGGGACTAATTTATTAGTTGTTCATTTATTTTAAGGTCCTTCATAAACATCTTACAAATATATGGGTCCAAATGGTACATTCCCAGACTAAGATTTAGGTTGTTTTTATTAGTGATTTGTATAATTGCTGATTCCGGTAAATTTCTTGAAACATAATCATTAGATCTAGCAATTACCGAGGTATCACCCCAATTAATACAATGAGATTTTTCACTCAGATGGATAAACAGTGCATTTGAAGTCTGGGCTGTTCTAACTGAATACATATGCTGCTTAATATGTACACATAAATTTTTACTTGACTGACCAACGTAAAACGATGGGCAATCCTTACAAGGAAGTTTGTAAATGAAGTTGTTATTTGTTACGGGACTATTCTTAATTAGCATATCTTAATGGTATTTGTTATAAGAGAACACTACATTAACATTAACGATTTAAATATTGATTTTATGGTTTCAAATCCCCGAAGGTAAGGTAAGCTAAGTACATTTTTAGGCATTTCTTTTTCATTAATAGCAACACTATAAAACTTTTTTGTTTTTGTGAGCTTTTTGATAACATAAATCAATTAAATGAGGTGGTAGCAGAGATCGTTTCCTATCTTTTTTATGTATTCTATTTCTCTCTCTCTCTCTCTCTCTCTCTCTCTCTCTCTCTCTCTCTCTCTCCTCTCTCTCTATCTCTCTCTCTCTCTCTGGTTCGATATTCTCTCTCCCTCTTTCTCTTGCTCGATATATATATAATATTTATATTTTCTTTCGTCTTTTCATTAATAATAATTTTGGGGGGAAAATTTGTGTAAAATTCATGATATTAAATTGTATATGCTCCCGTGTTTTTTCAAATGTGCTGTTTTCTGAAGAATCACTTGTTTACTGCGTGTATCCTTCAAGGTGTGGCTACCCTCAGGTGGCTCCTCCTTTCTGTAGAGTGAAAATCGCCCTTATTGCTAATCTTGTAGTGTCAGTTTGGATATTAAGCCTTCTTTTGACTATGTTGTTTTCTGTAAAATCAGTTTGCCTTCAGTAAAGGGTCCGAACAGGACCGAAAGTACTTGGCTATCACGCTTTTTCATTTTTTCCTTCGTGGCAAAAAACCTTTATTTATACATACATGTATATGTAATATATATATATATATATATATATATATATATATATAGAGAAGAGGAGAGAGAGAGGAGAGAGAGAGAGAGAGAGAGCGAGAGAGAGAGGAAGAGAGAGAGAGAGAGGAGAGAGATATATATATATATATATATATATATATTATATATATATATATATATATATAATATATATGTTGACCAGTAGGTTTGTCAGTTATCCTTCCAAATCTGTTTCCGAAATAAAGGGGGAGGGACCATAGATAACGATATCGCCCATAACGCTTGGAAACCGATTACGCTCACGTCGTTACTTTTATAAGGTCTCCCAAACGTTTCCCAAAAGTTTCCCATTCAGTGGAGGATCCTCATAAGCATTCCCTTTTCGTGAAGCTACAGATACTCTCCCATCTCTTCCACCTTTTCCCGGGAAAAAAGGGGTTTTAAATGCAGTTTCATGGATTTCCTTCTGTTCTATGAAGAAATAGCCAAAGATCCTTTAGAAGCAATTTGCTAAAAATTATTTTACTGAATGAGGGGGGAAAGTTTAATGGACCTGAGAGAGAGAGAGAGAGAGAGAGAGAAGAAGGGCTGAAAAATGTGACATTTCCAAAAAGAACAGTTTTATATCACATGTTAGGATTATTATATCAGTTCCTTATCTCGATCTTTTTATTTCATAATAAATATATATATATATATTATATATATATATATATATATATATATTGTATATATAGGTATATATATACACAAAAGCGCTTCCACTTAGAGTAAACCATTACGTTGGAACACGTGTCAGCTACTTGTTGCATACCTTTCGTACATATGTTCAAAACAAGTAAAAAACGACAGTAAATGGAGAACGAACCTTGTACAAGAAATGATTAAGTGCATGACGCGCTTGATTAGAAGTTTACCGATAATGCCGTTTGACTTGCATTTGAAACATGTCTGTGAAAGTTTGTAGCGACGTTCATGTTCAAGTTGTCGCGTTAAGTTGTTCGATTGTGTTTATGACATGTTTCGTGAAGTAGGGGCTTCCCGAAGTTGGTAGAGACATTAAATAATCGAAATAAATTCGGCATTTCCTGTTGAAGCAAAAAAAAAGCTTTCCAATTCTTTTTTCTTCACAGAGACCGCCTACGCTAAAGTCTTAGTGTGGACCCTTGTGCTCGCCAAGCAAAGAAAGGCGAAAAAGGTAAGTCTATCTAACCATACGAACTTCAGTTGATGACAAGCTCGTCTGCTTGAATAGCGGTAGGCTTATATGTTTTTTTTTTTTCACTTGTTTCCTGCTGAAATACTGTGAATTGCCATTTCTTAAACTGTTTGACTGTAGTATCAGTAGATAACACTGCGAAAACAACTATCATTTTCCAATCGTAGAACAAGTTTTGCAGTCATAAATCAATAAATATTTCAATTTTAATTAAACGAAGAAACCAATTTTTAAGTGGAATGTCAGTAAACGTCAATCAACCGTGAATCTTTGGGAAGGTTTGGAGAAGTATGCGACTCACGAAAAACTCAGCCACGCATTAATATTTTGGGAAGGTTCCGACAAAGCAATCTACTCCTGAAAAGGTCAGTCAGAATTACCATTTGTTGTTGAATAGATTGTGAAATGCAGTCTGACGTAAAAGTCAAAAGGTTTACAAGGACAATAAATTTATGGGACTAATAATAAATGGGAGATATTAAGAAGATATTATAAGAAAATAGAGATGACTACTGGTTCAAGTGGAACCTCAAAAGACCAGTTCAATACCATCTTCCTTTTCAAAGAATATGAAATTAAATGAACTATTTGGTGTCTATTTATTTATCTATCTTTCCATAAATCTAGTCATTTGCCCTTCTGCCTTCTTTCTATTATTGTGTCCAGTTATTATCAGTGATATAGATATAATAAATTCATTTTTACTTACCAAAAGTAAGGTTATACTGGATAATTTCTACTCCACCTAAGACTTGATTTCAAAGATGAACTTTACAAAATGATAATAAAAAACACTGATATAGATTCTTTCTTTAGTATTGTGAGCAAAAGCTTCCCCCCCCCCCCCCCACTCTCTCTCTCTCTCTCTCTCTCTCTCTCTCTCTCTCTCTCTCTCTCTCAGTAAATCACTTAAGTGCCCATCCCACTAAACCTTGTTCCTCCCTCACATGTCCCTCACGGATCCAAAGACTTTGTAAACAATAACAACTCCATTAAGAAAAAGGCAAAGTGAAATAGCCCATCGAGACAAGGGACCGAGGGACGCTTTTACTGAACGACCTACAACTAAAGTGGATCTTCCCGGACTTCGGTCTAATATTCGTATGCTCGTACATTGAGGGTGTGAGAAAATAAAAGGAAATTCATAGTAGAGCGTACGATTTGCAGTCCCCCTCTTGCAGTGGTGGGTTCCCTACGGGACATCCCAAAATTACTGAGATCCAGAAGAGCTAAGTCATTATAACTATTTTTTTTATTTTGATGTGTGTGTGTGTGTGTGTGTGTGTGTGTGTGTGTGTGTGTTTTGTGACGATAATCCATCGTAAAGGGAGCCAGTGGGCAGAGTAGGAGTAAGCATTTGACAGTCGTTTAGTAAATAAACTATCTACGAAAGGAAAGGCATAAGAAGGGAATTAAAAAAAATTGACTTTTGTGAGAATTCTTATGACAATTGAATTCAACTAATTCAGGTAGGTCGAAGGCCTTTCCCCCACTCAAAAAAAGGGTTATTCCAGCATCTTAATGTCCCTTGGGACAAAAGGAAACTAAATTTCTTAGTAAAAAACAATAGAAAACACGAAGAAAGTTTTTATTTTATCTCAACGGTCGTCCTATTATTATTGTGGCTTGGCTGTTGTTTTTTTAAACGAGTTCTTAATTAGTGTACCTCCTGTGGGACCTTTGAATTTAACTAAGTAAACATTCTCTCTCTCTCTCTCTCTCTCTCTCTCTCTCTCTCTCTCTCTCTCTCTTTGTCCATTTGATTTTGAGTAATAATGATTTAATGTATTCGGTCAATTTTGATCAGTGGATCTGCGAGGGTACTTTTGGAATTTAATCGCATAGACTCTCTCTCTCTCTCTCTCTCTCTCTCTCTCTCTCTCTCTCTCTCGTCTCTCTCTCTCTCTCGGGTCTCTCTCTCTCTCGTCAATGAGGCCAGAACTTCTCGCGTGACACAGACACAAACTCCTAACAAGGGAAATTACTGGGGTAAAATGAGGCAAAGTTCCGAGAACTCGTTTCCAAATAATCTAAGTGAGAGAAGAACCTGGAACATAGCTAACGAAGATTTACACTTACTCTCACCTTATAATTACACTTGTTATCCAGTCTAGATTCATCACTACCTAACCTCAGAATCAAACTGCGTTCTGCGGTTATTTATCCTATGTAGGTGATCGGAGAAAGCTTCTTCTTCATTTTGCTAAATTTTAAAATTCATTTAGTTTTTGCCTGATTGGGCTCAAAGAAAGTCAAACGTATTTAAGCGAAGGTTATAGGTCATGGGTTCCACCCAGAGACAGATTTTGGAAGAACCCAAGAATATAAGTAAATTATTACTGTCAGTCAGTTAGATGTTCGACTTACTGCTTCTGTGGATATCACTTCTAGAACAGGGGCGTTCAGATTAATTGGCAATACTATGATTAAGTATATTCAAATGTGTGTGTATGTATGTATACCAACTAAATTACCTTATATAAAATGCAGTTTACAGCACTGTTTTGAATATTTTAATGAGACTCAAACTAGAAGATAGTGTGTGATTTCCCTAAGACCTTGTGACCTATAAGGAATGTCAGATGCTTGAGAAAGAAGGCGCTAACCACTATGTTTACCTCCACCCTAAGGATATTTTCCTGAAAATGAAAAGAATCTTATAAACATACATAACATCTTCCCTGGTTAAAAGGGAATTATACATATACATATTTCGTAAGACTTAAAACTTTGAACGGCACAAATTTTCACGTGCAATACGTTTTACCCATAACAGTTTATAATCACCTAAAGAAATTACCCATAACAATTAAAAATTATCGGTAGAAATTACCCATAATGTTTAATAACTACTCACGGAAATTACCCATGATTATTAATAATTACCCATAACTATCAATAACCACCCATATCAGTCACCCATAACTATTAATACTTCCCCATAGACATTAATATACCCGCCCATAACTATTTAAAAATTACACATAGAAATGAACCTTAACTATATGGTAATAATTATTTTTAAAATCACCTTAACTATTAATAATCACCATAGAGATCACCTTAACTATCAATAATCGCCCCTATAGATTACCCATGAATGTCAATAATTACTTATAACTATTAATAGTTAAAATCATCCATAGAGAATACCTTAACCATCAATAATATAATCGCCCATATAAGCTACCCATAACTATTGTTAGTTATCCAGAGAAATTACGCAAAACTATTGACGATCTCTATAGCAATAAACCATATAGATATTATAAATAAACGGTAACCACTTCACTTTGTTTTTTCATAATCTCCTTTCCACTTTCATTGTTTACTAAAAAAAAATTTCTAAATGGTATGAATGTTTTCCCGTCACTTATTGTCTCATGACTATGTGTCAAGGTATCCTTTCTCTCTCTCTCTCTCTCTCTCTCTCTCTCTCTCTCTCTCTCTCTCTCTCTCTCTCTCTGAAGGACCACAGAAGAATAATGAACTTCTGAGGATTATGGTTGATTTTGGAAAGCAATTAAGGGTAAAGAAACTTTCATCATTACGGCAAAACTTGACGAGGATATGAATAAAAATGGAAAATTTTCCTCTAGAAATAAATTAAAGTAAGAGATACGAATGTAATTATGGTTATTAACGTTAGAGAGTTTATGAATTCATATAAATCTGTTTTAATTATTCCCTGCATGTGATATAAAATATGCATGTATGTATATTTTAATGTGCATGTATGTATATATATATAAATCATATACATGTGTTTACAATATTGTGGATCCATTCTAGTCATACATGGAGCGTCCCTTCTATACTTTAAGCTGCACCATTAAAATCATTCTCTCAGACAAACGAGCGAGATATTTGGGCAGATTACCGGGTTCAGGTACTTTCATTTGTAATAATATCAAAGCATTGTATTTCTGTAATACTGTATAACGGTTATGTAAAAGAAATAATGGTCCCTTTGATGCGCTAGATTAGTGTTTGAGGGGTTTAATTTTTGTTATCAGGAACATTACGCAAACACACATACCTATATATATATATATATATATATATATATATAGTATATATATATATATATATATATATATATATATATATGTATATATATATATATATATATATATATATATATGTATATGTGTGTGCGCGCGCGCGTGTGTGTGCATGTGCGCCCTCATACATTTCTAACATCCATCGTTTCTTTTCTATTTTGTATTTCTCAAGTGATTCTTCCTCCTCACGTCAGTCTTCCTGAGAGAAAAGAAGGGTCTTTCTTCAATCCCTCACCTCGTCATCGTTTGAAGACGTAGAATAACACCGGAGAGAGAGAGAGAGAGAGAGAGCCCTCTGGGATCTAAAACGAGCTTTGAAATCTCGAGTTTCATCCATTGCAGAGTTCTGTGTTATCTTCATCCAATAAGGTTTCTTTGTTGGTTTAAATGCTAAGCTTTCCAAACGCTCTTTTTGTTTTACTCAGTTACTTCACTGTTAAATAAACTTACGTAAGTTGGTTTCAAAACTCTTTGTTGTTCAGTAAAAGTAGTATAATCCGAATTCAAGGTCTACAAACACGAAACATACAAGTTATTATAAAAGAACAGAGTCAGTCGTCATTCTTATTGTTATTGATTTCTTCGTTTTATATTATCTGATTAAGTGTTTTGATGTCCTCATTGTGAATAACTGAACTAGTTCGTTGTTGTTAAACCCAATCTGAAGTTCTTAGAACAGGAAGAGAATTGTGAACAGCTTATGTTGAATCAATTAACTCTGCTGTTTTTTAGACTATTACTCTGATAACGTCATGTTTATACCTTTCACATATTTTAGGTACATTTTGCTAATTTTAGGTACATCTTGCACTATTGTTCTTTACTGTAGAACCTACCAAAATTAAAACGTGTTACAAAATATAGATACTCAGTTCCATAGAATTATATCTATTGAAAAAATCGAGTTTTTATTTTGCTTAAAACTAATTAAAATGATCAATGTTAATACTTTTATTTCTGCAAAATTAGAAAACTGCTCATTAAGGAATTAGTTTCATTAATAGTCTGAAAATTAAATATCATCATATTTACTAATGCTTATAATATTCAAACTGAAATGTCCAACATAGACTTCCGTTCATTAATTTTATTTTCATGGTTCATTTTCATAAATTCCTTCAAAGATATTTTTAAAAGTTTTATTCAATCAGTAAATTTCCATTTTGCACTAAGCTTTGAAGGGATAATATAAACGTGAATTTATATTTAATATCACAGCCATCGCAAACGATATCGCCTCACTAAATTTAGAAAAAAAGTTATTCCCCCTCTCCCTAATACGTTATAATCACTATAATTAATTCCCGTAAACTAGGAGGGAAATGTAGCTTTCATTTCATAAATCTAACTAATATTTTCGCCATTCTGAAATCCATATACCTTTAGCAAAAATAGAAAATTGCTTCGTATCCTATTATTACTCGTCCCCTATCAGGAATTAGTGCGTTTTGGTGAACCCTGCGGGTGGAATAAGGATGCTTCTGCGCCCATATTATTATTGGACTGTTTGACGTATCCTTGTTACCTGACACGGTGCACTGTAGGCACCACTAAAGGTCGTTTGTAGAGTCCCTTCGGCTCTTGGCTGCACCGATATTTTAGCCTTTTACTTTACCACCACTCCTGCTTCCTCTCTTCCATCTTGCTGCCCCAACCACTCCAACTCCAACTCCTGGTCACTGTCCCAAGCGATCAGTGGCTGAAAGTGGCCCCGTTTTTGGCTTCATATCCCAATTTTCATAAATCAGAACAATATTATTCTAATGGGAATATAAACATTAGAATGGCAGACGGGACGAATGCTTAAAGAAATTTAGTGTCAAAACAGGATATCCATGCAAGGCAAAAAAGACTTTTGTTACATAAAAGCAACACACTGTTGTACGAAATTAAAGGTGGAATTTCATTAAAATTTCAGGGGAATTTCGGAGATAATTTCAGACGAGTTTTAATGTAATCGCAGCAAAAATTCAAGGGATTTTCTGGACGATTGCAGGGGAATTTCATGAGAATTTCTAGGGAATTTCAACGCAATTTCGGGGAAATGTTCAGGGAATTTCAAGGAAATTTCAAGGAAATTTCAAAGGAATCGAGAAGGGAATTTCAGGGTAAAGTCAGTGGACATTCAATGGAACTTCAAGGGAAATTGAATTCCTTTACAAATTCCATAATTCTTTTTCTTGAAAAAGAAGAAAAACGGTAAGAAATTCACCTCAGGAGTCTTCCCCTCGGAAAGGGAGGAGCGGCAGACAAGAGCTTTCCTTCTGAGGGGTTTCTTCCCTTCGACAGAAGGTCAGGGGTATGAGGAACAGGGAAAAAGAAATGGCGGGTTGCCGTTTGTATTAAATATTAAATTAATTATATATATATAATATATATATAATATTATATATATATATTATATAAAATATATATATATATATATATATATATATATATATATATATATATATACATATATATATATATATATGTGTGTGTGTGTGTGTGTGTGTGTGTGTGTGTGTGTGGGTGTATGTGTGCGCATCCAAAGTCTATGTATTTCTCCTCCTGTCCAAGGAGTGCGACATGTAAAAAATAAATCCGTAATGAACACAAAGTTATCCCATTAGGAACTGATGAACAGATTATTCCCAGCTACGAAGGATAATAAAATTCATTCCTTTCGACACAAACAGTTAATTATTATTCCACGTCATTTTTCAGAGCAAATGTGTCCCTTGTTGCATAATCATAATTGATTTCATAATTAGGGGTAATTTGAGAGTCATTACTCTTTTAAATCATTTTTTTAAATTTTGCTGAGAGGAGATGATGCCGTGTATTAGACGTGATGGAATTTTTATCATGCATATTTTTTTGTTTTCGTGACTTTTAAATGACATTCGCTTAATAAATTTTACTTAAAAATATTTTCGAAGCGGCTCATAATGACGCAGTTTTGAATCTGTCGTACGCAAAAACAAATAATTCTCTACACAATTTTCATACAGTTCAGTCGATTTCGTACTCCTGCAAAATATACACATTTTCCTCTATTTGTGAAACTGTAATCGACACTTCCTCTCGCCCCTACTCGATTCCAACAAATTCCCCAAATCATCATTACAGGGAGACAATTATTTATTTTTCGGGGAATTATGTGATATGTCCGAATACTGGAGCGTTGTAAATCCACAAAAGAATATTAACATGAACGTTATTTACATCGAAGCAAATCTTCATTATCAAATTATATATAAATTAGATCTTGTGATTTCCATTGACAGATTACGTTCACGCTTTTTGTGGCTCTGGGGCTGCCATTTCTAAATAAACCTTACAATTTTTCACAGTAAAAATACGCTGTAGGAATAAGTATAATTTATATTCATTATCTTCCATGAGAATTGCCCAAGTCACAACTGTGATCATGAGAAGAAAAGGCAGGTTTGACATCATATGGATAATGTCTTTCCGTGAGTGCCTCTTGAAAGTTAAGAATCGTCGTATATTCTTGATTTCAGTGGATCCTATTTTCAATCATATTGAATAGTTGCCATTATTCTTGTATTTCACTAGATTCCTATCTTAATAATAGGAATGGTTGCACATTCTTTCTTTTCAAGAACTGTTTCTTTTTACAGAAAAAAAATAGTTGCAGGTTCTTCTTTTCAATGTTTCACTTTTTCAGTAAGAATAGTTGCACATTGTTCTTTTAATGGGTTTCTTCTTCTGTATTACGAATAGGTGCACATTCCTTCTTTTCAAGGGTTCCCTTTTTTACTGTAAGAATAGCTGCATATGCTTACTTTTCGATGATTCCTTTTTGATAGTAAAATTACTTATATATTCTTTATTTTCTAGGATTCCTTTTTTACTGTAACAATAGCTGAATAATTCTTCTTTCTTTTGAAGAATTCATTTTGCATTAAGAATAGTAAGGATAGGTCCATATTCTTTATTTAAATAGATTTCTACATCTCTTCGATCTCACCTGTGCTTGAATGCATTCTGCCCTTTGTTATCGTGACTTATTTGATAACTTTCATATTTCGTATTTTTTTCTAAGGAAAAAAACTCACCCCAGCATTTATTCATTTTCATTACCTCCCCAAATCAAATAATTATTAGATGTAACCATAACTATAATCTAGATTAATTGCAAAATAGATTCCTACGATGCCGTGATATATATAGAAACCCATCATGTTTATTAATTATTTAATTTTATTTCCATATCAAATTAATTTTTATTATATAATAGGAACGTTAAAAATGGCACTGAACTTCTTTGGCCCGTAAACAGGTCAATTACTATTTCTGGAAATTAATCTTCATAAATGAAATTGAATTATTTGTTCACGCTGCTTTTAGCTCATGAAAGTATTTTGTTGAACAAAGAAAAATTATCATAAGTAATCATACGAATTTTATGTCCTGGCTCCCGTGTAAGAAAATAATATAAAAAACGAATCTCAATAATTAATCAATAATGAATTACGTGGCGTTACATCTACCAAGGTCACTGACATTAACATATACATTAACGTATATCTCCGAGAGACAGAGAATGAGAGATGTTCTGTATCATTGATTTTCTTCTAGGGAAAGATGTATATATGAATACTATTTATGACATGTCGTATGTGTGAATTTTAATTTATGAAATGGCGTAATACACGTAGAGACCAATTATAAAAAAGATAAAAAAGCTAATAGAAACAGAATCAGCTACATGCCGAAATGTCGTAAGTATGAATTTTGATTTATGAAATGACCCATGTATCATTATTTAGCATAGCACATGCGAACACCAATTATAAGATAGACTGATAACTCAAAGCAAAAAAAATCCTCTTCATTGGATGAGAAGTCTGTCATGTAAATGAATAAATTAACTCTCACGCAATGTAAATTACTACGTAAACGAGACGCGCATAACCCTCTTAGTAATGGCACTAGTGTAAAACGTAATTATACCGTTATGAAAAAAGCAATGAGTCATTTGCAAGCAATTGCGTGACCACCTTTGAATAGCTCAAGGCAATTTGCCACTAATAATAATAATAAGAGGACAATGATATACAATAGTCATTATTATGGTAGTTGTATGGACTTTTTAAGTTAAAGAAACAATAGATTGTTTCCTTTAAGGCATTAATAATCTGCTATGTGTCTCGCTTAATGTAGAATGTCATTGTATATGACGTGTTCTATAAAAACTGAAGTTTTGATAGATATACTCTTAATTTGGTGTACGTATAAGGTTATAATATCTATTCTAAATACAACCCAGTCTTTTACATATTGATTTCTATTCATGGCATATAAATAATTAATAGAATTATATTCATAACATAGTTAACAATGACTAAGCTTTGAGAATCATCTTATTCAGTAATATAAATCGTAGAGTTCTGTGTTCTCTTGTTACCTTTTTATCATTTGTCAATCATTGTCAGTCAACAGCGCAGACAAAGTCTATTACTTCGAGGAATTCTTAGTTATATTTATTCCAATAGTAATACCTTGACTTTCTTTCTGGCCTGGATGGGGAAGAAAGCAGAAAAAGAGAAAATTAATAAGATATGGGGTATGCCATCACTAAAAGACACTAAAAATCTTTACTTATTTTGCTCCAAGGAGTCTGATGACCTTCTGTCCATAAGAAAGGATCTTTGACAAAATTGATGCCCAAATTTGATAGAAAAATTCTTGAAGGACAAAATATTAGTTCATCAAAGCTGATCATCAGGGACAACCCTTGTTGTAAGTCATAGCGCCAGCTATCGTGAGAAACGAGAGTATAATACACAGAGATTATATTTACTGGCACCAAAATATTCTATTGTCTAGACACACCCTTACGCGCGCGCACACACACACACACACACACACACATCGTGTGCGCGCGCGTTGTATAATCAGTGACCGAAAAGCTTTGAAAGCGGAATCAACCTAGATTTAAATAGAAAAGTGGACTCGTTTGATGCCGAGCAATTTGGTTTTTATTTCCATTACACGCTGGCTGGAAGTACATTGGAACTAAGAGAGAGAGAGAGAGAGAGAGAGAGAGAGAGAGAGAGAGAGAGAGACCCTAGTCGGCTGTATAATATTGTCTATAAAAGTGCAGAGATTCGTAGGTGAAAAAAAAAAATTGCAAAGAACCGTTGCAAAAATATTGATACCCCAATATACAAGGGATTTTGTCTATAAATCTTTATTTATGCCTGTTTTGTTTCTAATCTATCATTAATCTATAATCCAGTTTAGAAAGCTTTCTCATACAATAAAGATGTGAAAAAGAGTTAGATCACAATTAACGGAAAGATATTATTACTATATACATATATATATATATATAGATATATATATATATATATATATATATATATATATATATATATATATATCGAGCTACAATGTCCTTTAATATCTAATTCGCTCTACCTCGGAATAATTTATTTTCATATATGCTTAACCGAAGGGGAATTTTTTTCTCGATAATAGACTTGCCTGGACCAGGGCGCGAACCCGTGCATCCTTTCTAACCCAGGAACGTCAGTGAAGCTTTACCTACTACACTTCCGGAGTATCCTTCGCCGTCTGGCGCTACACGAGCGGCATTTGATTAAGAGGAGAAAAAACTCCTCTATTAACGCTACTCGCAAACTATAAAAAACAAAAGAAAACATAAGCGGTTTAGTGAGAAACATCCAACGTGCTATCAGTCTGGCTCTTTTAAGAAAGTTTAATTACTTGTTTTAGAGGTTATTTTGTAGGCTACTAGATATGAAGAACTGTACTCGTGGTATTTCTGTAACGGACATAACCTTTGGAATGAGCCCACAATCTGTCGAGTTATCGCTAAAAAGATATTATATACACATTCTATATCCGACGATATCCGTAGTGTTCCTGTAATGGGAATGACATTGGAATGAATCGACATCTATCAAGTTAACAGCACTGAGTAGCGCCCAAATAGACACTAGACATTCGACTATGCACGTATTTTTTTTTCTTGTGGTGGATATTCTCTTTAGAGTGAATCGAAAGCGTCTATAGAGAAGAACAACATTCGATGATACTTTATTTTCGAACGAAAATATCTCTGGAATGGAACGACATTTATTGAATTATTCCTGAATAGCTCCTCTATAGACATCTCGATATTCGATAATATTCGTAATTTTTTCTGTAATTAAATAACCTTGGAATAAATCGACATTTGTCGAGTTGCATTACTAAATAGCTTTTATTACTACACCTCATATATTCATGCACTTTAGTACTCACCAAGTAAATTTTTATCATAGTCCTCTAATTAGTATACCTGCCAAAAGAAAAATTTCTAAAATATTTTGCGATTGGTATAACATTTTTCTTTTTGTATCAGAACCATTTCTCCACTCGTGTACTCTTCTTCGCGAGATTACTAATACTACATCAACCGGATAAGCCTCCCAGATAGATCACACCAAGCATGAATATGTGAGAACATAATTTGTTAATTTTTAGTAAGGAATGCAAAGAAAGCGTTTGTTACCATTTGTTTTGGCTTTGGTTTTTCTGAGACTAATTTCTTTGTAATGTGTAACATCACTCCTTCTTTCTAAGAAATATTTACAACCCACCTAATGATCAAGGCAAACCAAGCGAGAGAGAGAGAGAGAGAGAGAGAGAGAGAGAGAGAGAGAGAGAGAGAGAGAGCAGGTAATTGGCCATCCAGCCGTTTTAATTACCGGTATAATTAGTATGTAAATCGAAGAAGTGAGAGAGAGAGAGAGAGAGAGTGAGTTTACATTTTCATTTATTGTTCATGCTAATCCTAGGAACCCTTTTTCCTTTTCATTGAAGCCAAATTTATCTATTTACTCTACTGTCGGTATACCCAGCATGATCGCGTTGTCTAATAAAGTGAAGATAGAATGAGTAGAAATTAGATGAATAAATAATGATAAAAATGAGAAAACTCTAACAGATATGAGAAAACGCATGACGTAAAAAAATTTTCAGATTTGTCTAGTAACGCGCTCTCTCTCTCTCTCTCTCTCTCTCTCTCTCTCTCTCTCTCTCTCTCTCTCTCTCTCAGTTAACGGAATAATTAGCCCCCTAGCTTATCGAATATAATTTTGCCACTGAAGGAATTACCCTTTAAAACATTTAAGACTGGTTAACGCCTGTAATACACGGTTACGAGTTTAATCAAAATAAGAAAAAAAAAAAGTATAGTTATTAGTACCAGACTGTGGGAGTCTAGCCTTAAGCGGCAGTAGGTCACAATGAGGCGAGAGCACGACCGGGTGAGTGAATGATCAAATCATGCTTTGTTCGGACGTTTCTTTATCCCTTTCAAACGATGTATAAATTTTGTCGCACCTTCCATCTAAAAACATTGACAAGTATCCATCTTAGATAACAATAAATAACTCAGACAAAAAAACTGAGGAATCCTGCCGAAGGTTTGATACCTTTCCTTCCAAAGGTTTCAGGCCTTTTTTCCAAGGGATTAATGCCTTTCTTCCTAAGTTTTAATCGCTTTGTCCAGAGGTTTAATACCTTCTTTTCCAAAAGGTTCATTCTTTTTTTTCAAGGTTTAATGCCTTTTTTCAAAAGTTTAATGCGTTTTTTCCAGGCCTTTGATTCACTTTTTTAAGAATTGATTCCTTTTTCCAGTGTGTAATATATTTTTCCAAGGTTTTAATGATTTTTGTAAAGATTTCATGCTAATTTTTCGTAATGTTTAATTCCTCTTTTCCAAAGGTTTTATGACTATTACCAAAGGTTTGATGACTCTTTCCCAAGGATTAATGTATTTTTTCATAAGGCTTAATGCCTTTTTTTTCCAAAGTTTTAATGCATTTCTACTAATGTTTGATACTTTTTTGCAAATGATTAATTCCTTTTTTCCAAATGCTTTATACCTTCTTCAAAGGGTTAATGCCTTTTTTCACAAAGTTTAATACCTCTTCTCCAAAACTTTAATGCCGTTGCCCAAATATTTAATGCCATTTTTCAAAAATTTTAATGACGTTTTTCAAATTCAGCCTTTTATCCGTATTTTTTTTTTTTTTTTCATGCCTTCTTCCTTAAGGTATAATGCCGTTTTTTCCCAAAGATTTCGTGTCCTGTTTTTTTCCTTATTCGAAAATGACAAAAAGGATTTTTTGCAAAGAACGTAAACAAAAAAAAACTCATTAGCGCTAAGTGGATAACGGGATATAGTTGCGCCCTCATGTCATAATCAAATTTTGCCCGAAACTTACGATGTTTTTCGGAGCCATGTTATGACGATGTTTTCCGCCATGAAACGATGCAAAGGAACTGTTTATGTTCGCCATCTCATATTCTTCTCTTTTTGTTGAAGGAAAATGGGTCAGCAAATTCGTGGGATGAAATACATGATAACGCGCTAATTTCATAGGAATGCCTGGGCAAAAACACATTCATTTTTTTTATATTCAAATGAATAATTGCTTCCAAAAATTATTAACTAATTTTGCTATAAATAACATTTCGCTTCTCGTTTCCGAAAGTTCTTAATTAAACAATATTGACCTGAATTATTACTAACTTAAATTGTGACGGATTGGTTTCCAGTTGCAATGTTCACCACGACACATTACATTTTTTTATTTCCTGCAGTATGCAAGGAGATAATGACTCAGTTGGTGTTTAACTAATATAGTGATCAAATATGTTTTGCTTTTATTTACAACAGACTTTAAAAAAATATCGGCTTGAATAACCATTAACTAATCTCTCGATAAAATGCTCTTCATTTGAAACAGTCTGAACAAATAAATATTAAATAATCATCAAATAATATTCTGATTGGTCAATTTTCAAAATTAATATTCAAAATAAATTTGAGGCTACGCAGTGTTTCACAGGCGCAATCATCGATTTATTTAATCAAATTCCTGTGCAGTGTCACAAAAAACGGACATGCTGGTAATTGATTTCTATATTAGAAAGTGTCAGACTAGGACCGAAGGAGGAAATTGCATGACTAATATTTTAATTTCACCACAAATAGTTGGTCAACCTATCATTAGTTACCAAAAAATTCTAGTTAATATCGGCCAATATTGGCCTCTTGTTTTTATAGACAAATATTAGTGTTCATAAAAGAACATTTGATTTTTGTTACGTCGATGTGTAGGTATATTGGACTCATTTGCTTCCATATCATTAGACCTTATTTCCGTTACAGCCAAGTATGAAATTAAGGTCAAGGTATAAATGAAATTACAGTCATTTCCTAATTATATGGATGTCATGAGTCGCACTTGAAGCAGATGTTATTAAAAACACTAGCTGGTCTTACAGAAAGACCTCTCCGATAATGATACTTTCTCAACCCCAGTCATAAGGTATATATAAAAATTCACAAGGCAATAAAAGTGCAGTCAGATCCCTTGCAGTTTTTACTTCTCCATGTGGATCACTGTAGACGTTACTGAAAGGTGTTTGCACTATCCCTTCGGGCCCTGACTGTGCCCACTTTCTAGCCGTTTACTTAACATCGATTTCACTTCCTTTCCTCAGTCTTGCTGTCTAACATCTCTAACCTTTACTTCTTAGAGTGACTGCGGTTTCCACCTTTATATCCTTTATGTTACTGTCCAACCACTCAAACTCCCTCTTTTCTCTATCTTAATCTTTGAATGGCCCAAAGTGCCCCAGTGTCTGGCTACACAAGTTAAACTTCATAAACTAAGGTTCGTTATTCTCTCTCTCTCTCTCTCTCTCTCTCTCTCTCTCTCTCTCTCTCTCTCTCTCTCTCTCTCTCTTACAGGAAACCAATAGTAATACTGTTCTGCATCTCAGACGCTGACCATATCCTTCCGTATTCAAATCACAAAAAGTAAAGAATATGAAAACCCGATAAAAAAAAAAAAATTGCTTAAAAAAAGGAAAAAGATAAACGCATTCGTGAGAGCCATTAATGAAACTGCAACACCATTTGATGAATTTTATTTATAGAATGATGAATATGTGTTACCGAATTTGATTCCGTATTCAGGATATTTCAATTTGCGATTTGCTGTTTATGCTCCGACTGCGAATATGTAATTATGAACCACAAAGGACCTGGGCTGCCCGAGCTCTTTATTCAACCTGAAGTCCGCAATTCCCATCAAATGGACTTTCTCTTTGACAGAAGCCGTCAGAGTAGTTTTTTTTTTCATATATGGTTGACTGGCTGGTCGGCTACTAGAGTCTATTATATCGGTCATGTCAAAACGGGAAATTCACCGAATAATTAGCATAAAATATATTATTAGATTAAATATGATATTATCAGACGGGCATAATGGATAGTATGAGCCACAGACAAACTTCTCACTGCTTGTCAAATTATATTTCGTAAAATAATCATGTAACTGATCCATTTTTATTTATTCAGTAACTGCGTGGATTCATAAAATCTTACTGACTCCATTGGCTATGAATTTTATGCTTACGCAATTTATATATAAATGTGATTGTGTCCACACTCGTTATTATATATATATATATATATATATATATATATATATATATATATATATATATATATATATAGATATATATATATATATATATATATATATATATATCTATATATATATATATATATAGATATATATATATATATATATATATATATATATATATATATATATATATATATATATATATCTATATATATATATATAGATATATAATATATATATATATATATATATATATATATATAGATATATATATATATATATATATATATATATATATATATATATATAGATATATATATATATATATATATATATATATATATATATATATATATAATCTATATATATATATATATATATATAGATATATATATATCTATATATATATATATATATATATATATATATATATATATCTATATATATATATATATATATAATATATAAAAATATATAGATATATATATATATATATATATATATATATATATATATATATATATGAATAACTTGATCACGAAGTATATAAAACGTGATGCTATGTATAAATAAAGGTTTTTTGCCACAAAGGAAAAAATGAAAAAAGCGAGATAGCCAAGTACTTTCGGTCCTGTTCGGACCCTTTACTGAGGCAAAAAGATTTTACAAAGAACAACATAGACACAAAGAAAGGCTTAATTATACAAACTGACACTACCAGATTAGCCATAAGGGCGATTTCCACTCTACAGAGAGGAGAGCCGCCGAGGCTAGCCACACCTTGAGGATACCGCAGTAAACAAGTGATCTTCCAGAAATCAGTACATTTTGAAAAAAACACGGGAGCATATACAATTTAATATCATGAATTTTACACACAAATTTTCCCAACAAAAATTATTATTAATGAAAAGACGAAGAAAATATAAAATATATATATATTCGGGCAAGAGAAAGAGGAGAGAGAATATCGAACCAGAGAGAGAGAGAGAGAGAGATGTTAGAGAGAGAGAGATGAAAGAGAAGAGAGAGAGAGAAAGAAAATAATAACTATATACATGTGGGACTAATTTATTAGTTGTTCATTTATTTTGAGGTCCTTCATAAACATCTTACACTATATGGGTCCAAAATGGTACATTCCCAGACTAAGATTTAGGTTGTTTTTATTAGTGATTTGTATAATTGCCGATTCCAGTAAATTTCTTGAAACATAATCATTAGATCTAGCAATTACCGAGGTATCACCCCAATTAATACAATGAGATTTTTCACTGCGATGGATAAACAGTGCATTTGAAGTCTGGGCTGTTCTAACTGAATACATATGTTGCTTATACGTACACATAAATTTTTACTTGACTGACCAACGTAAAACGATGGGCAATCCTTACAAGGAATTTTGTAAATGATGTTGTTATTTGTTACGGGACTATTCTTAATTAGCATATCTTTAATGGTATTGTTATAAGAGAACACTACATTAACATTAAACGATTTAAATATTGATTTTATGGTTTCAAATCCACGAAAATAAGGTAAGCTAAGTACATTTTTAGGTATTTCTTTTTCATTAATAGCAACATTATAAAACTTTTTGTGAGCTTTTTGATAACATAAATCAATTAAATGTGTGGGTAGCAGAGATCGTTCCTGTCTTTTTATGTATTGTATTTCTTGAGGTCCAGATATTGTGGACTCGTGATACGCCAAAGCGCGTAGGAACATAGAAGAAAAAATTGAAATTTTAATATTAAGATGGTGGCCAGAATAAAAATGTACATATGTTAAATTATTTGTGGGTTTTCTATAAATACTGAATTTGCATTGGAAAGATTCCTCTATGATTAATACATCTAGGAAAAGGGATGACATTGTTATTTTCGATTTCAACAGTGAATTTTATGGATGGCACTATATCAATTTAGACAGTAATCATTTACTCGAATACCACCAGGTAAGACTACTAAGATATCATCGACATATCGGTACCATTTTAAGGGGATAAGTGTGATATTCGGGAGGTGTTGTCTCTCAAATAATTCCATATATAAGTTTGAAAGGAGAGGTGATAAAGGGTTACCCATGGCCATACCAAATATTTGTTGGTAATATTCTCCATTAAAATAAATCTGCAATCACAAATACATAACTTAATTAAGGAAATTATGTGACTAACGGACATAGGTAATTCATGCAGTACAAGTTCATTGCTTAAATATTCTAGCACAGAGTCAATAGGGACTTTTGTAAACAAAGAACATACATCAAAACTGACAAAAATATCGCTAGGGTTAAGTACAATGTTATTTCATTTTTCCACAAGATCAAGAGAATTCCGGATGTGTGAATTAGATACAGTTCCTAGTAGCGCGGATAACAGTTTAGTAAGATATTTAGATAGTAATAAGCAATTGAGCCTGACAGTACTAATAATTGGGCGGCATAGGTTTGTTTTTCCTTATGAGTTTTGTGACTAGGCCATATAATAAGGTAATGAGGGACACTTTACAGTTAACTTACACAAAAGTTCTTTTTTGTCTTTAAGAATTTGTTTGATATTGATATTAAAGTTTTTTATTAATTGGTCCAACGGATTTTTTGCGAGTTTTTTGTAAGTTAATTCATCCTCTAGTAAAGTATGCATGCGTGATATGTATCTCTCTTTTTCATTTTTTCCTTCGTGGCAAAAAACCTTTATTTGTATATATATATATGTGTGTGTGTGTGTGTGTGTGTGAAAAGTCCAGGTAACTTTCTCCCCCTTTTAGTAAAATTCAGCCCCATTAAATCCTCTTTCGAGTAATTATTCCTCCTGGAAGCGAACTATTTGTGGAAAATTAGCTGTCGAAGACTCAAGTTATCCGTGAAATTGTTTTATACCTCATCGGAAATTCTTCCTCAACTTTATCATGTTTTTTCTTATTTCTTCTGTTTTGACTTTCAAAATTAGCAGAGATTTCTTTCGTTTAATTTCATCGTATTCAGATGGATTTATGGGGTTTTCTTCTTGTAAACGAACCTTCACTGGATTCCTGATTTCAATTATTTGTCTTGATGCTCTTAATTACCATATAATTATCTAATTGAAGTATGTAGTTCTGTGGATGTTTTTAAATACAATAATGAAAGAACTTCTGAGTAAATACAACAATATACTTCATTGACTTTGAATAATTTTTATTCTCATGTAAACATTTTATGTAGGAAAATTTTCGGAAATTTTATGTTTATCCCGCATAAAATTATATCCATAATGATAATAAATATGGGGGGTGGAGGTGAATTTTGTGAATATAAGACTAAATTACACCAGTAGTGAATACTGTAGTGTATGTTACGTCAGAATTTTCCTTTCATATCTTTCCTTGGAAGATCAGAAACAAGATAATTAGACAAAGTCTAGACAATATTCGGCAAGTATTACACAACCACACAAGGTGTCAACTTCATGAGTATTTATATATCTGTATGATCCCATGAAGACTTACAAATTTGCTTCCGAGTCCATTTCGCGGCTATGGAATTTAGGCCAAAGGCCAAGCGCTGGGACCTGTGAGGTCATTCAGCGTTGAAAGGGATATTGAGAGTAAAGAAGGCATGAAAGTTGAAAAGTAAGATGGAAGAAAGGGAATATGAACGGAGGTACAGTAAACGGAATGAAAAGAGTTGCAGCTAGGGGTTGAAAGGGCGTTCCAAGGAACCTCAAGAAATGTAGAGCTTAAGATCCACTGATGTAATTACCTCTCTGCGGGGACAGAGGTATGTCAGCAACAGTTAACGGCTTTCAAAAATAA
>NC_061109.1:72650235-72675235 GCF_015104395.2 Macrobrachium nipponense
GGCAGCATTGATCAGCTTTATTTACTTTTTCTCCGAACATGTTACGGGTTTAAGATGCAAAAAAGTTGAGTGCGTGAATGTTACAAGCCACGAAATACAGATTATTTATATACCTACTTCATCATTTCGGTAAAAAATAATAGGAAAATATCTATAGAAGTGTACCAATATATTTGCAATTTACTGGAATACAAAGATAAATGGGTCAATGATTGTAGTAGTCAATTTGTAAAGAATATGAGAAATACAGTGCAAAGCGTACAGAATTATCTGTAACTTACAGAAATATGAACGTCAATAATTCCTTGATTACGGTAACCTATACTCTGTTTTTTCCATCTGTCCATCCGCCTGTGGTGTTTGCGCATGGTAACACTGCGTCCCGGGCTTTATATAATATCCTATTTCGAATATTAACGGTATAATTTGCTTACAGTAAATTATGAAAACACTTTTCAGTTGCAAATGTACACCCAGATATCATTTTACTTACCTAAAATTTAGCCATAGCGTAACTATTTAAAGCCCGGGACGCAGTGTTATCATGCGCGACCACCACAGGCGGATGGACAGATGGAAAAATACAGAGTATAGTTAAAATCGATACACATTATGAATAATGACCTCAGGGGGCGTTTGTGACAAAGGGCTATCACAAAGGAATTAGGCGATAATTCACACCGGTGAGTAGTCTCATCTATCTCATTCACTTATTCACGTTTAGATATCGTCCATTAATGTCATTTTCGACCGGTTCAATTCACCTGGCAATATCCATCATCTGGTGACATCCGGCAATGAGCGGTCGGTGTTGCCATTTCACTGAATAGTTTCTATGCCATCTCGTTTAGAGCTGATATTGATTAAGTTTTGTCTTTTATAGAGATACAGATAAAACACTAATGATGAAATATTACAGGTAATTGGAGTACAGTGCCGTTAATAAATGGTTTATGAATTTGGGCAATACTTGTTTGTGATATTAATTCTTTCGTAAGGAATCGTTTCAAACGATATAATCAGAATTACGTATTCATATCTCATTTACATTTGCGTAAAACCGAGATCGTTAATGACCGGGAAATCTGTGATGATAATGAATATTAAAGAAGCTTACAATGATTTTTCTAAGCGATTCACAGTAACAATCATTAACTTGTCTCTTTTCTACATTGCTACATTTGAAATATAAGTGTTTTATATTTCTGCAGCAAAAATAAAAACACTACGTGACTTTTTGTCCTGAGATGCAATGGCGCAAGATTTTCATGGGATGAAACTGCCTTCTGACGCTTCTCTTTGTGAATACAGAAGGCGTATGTAGCTAACCTTTCGTAGTGGTCACCCATCCAATTACTGTTCAAACCCAAAGTGGCTGAAAATTGAAATCTTTTTGCTTTTTTGCAGTCGAGAAAAATTACCTCACAACTTTTTGCCCTAAAATACAATGGTGCAAGAATGTCAGAAAAGCAACTACGGAACGAAATTGCTAACAGACGCTTTGCCTTGTGAACATAAAAGGCTCATACATGTCAATCCTTTCTGGCCTTTCTTAGTTGTCACCCATCCAGTTATCGACCAAACACAAAGTTGCTGAACTACACTAATAGAAGAATTACGTAGCAACGAAAATAGAGCAAAATGAACAATATCAAACCCCTAATAAAAACGATAAGAACGAAAACGCTGAAACAAAAAAAAAGCAAGTAATGAACTAACACCATAAGATCGAGGCAGAGCAAGAATCACCAAGCGAAGTCGCTTCACTCTGCTGATAAAAGTCGTGCACGAACAAGAGGGATAATTAAGAGACATAAAACCAACGTTGATAGCGGACAGAAGTGGGAATGGAGTGCAACACGCAATCAAGCAGCTATGGTAGAGTGGAGTGGTCTTGACAAGAATCATTCTTTTATGAGAATATGTGAATGCCATGCCTGGCTAGATTGTTGCGAAATAATATCTATTCCTTGCTGAAATATTCTGTTTATTTTAACTACTTCTAGGTTAATCAGTATAAAGAAAATAACTACACGATACACAGGTATATATAGTCTAATTGATTTATTATAGAAAAATAACAGCACTCAGTACAAATAAGGATAATTTAACTGATTCGGTATAGAAAATGGCTCCAGAGTATACACAGAAATATGGTCTAGCAATAATTCTAAGAACGAGGATCATTTTTAGGTCAGGCTGATGAAGGCCAGAGGCGGAACCGTCATGTCTGTTAGCCATGAATCCTTGGGTAGGTTATGCTGAGGAAAGTTAGGTTAAGATGAAATTACCATTTCCATATTGTCAGTGAGTCTAGAATTTTGCTCAGTACCTTGATGAAGCGCCGAATGAAACGTGTAATTCTATAAGTTATTATAATTGATTCACTACAGGTAGAATCTAGGGAGAGTCCGATTCCTACAAGACGTTTGTTTGGCGGCCTCTGATTGGCTGGTACCGGGAGGTAGGCGGTCGCCCAGTGGCTCATATTAGCTGCTTAGAAAACTAGCAAAATATTTTGTTTCTTCATCTTTGTCACGATTTGCACAAGATAGGAATATAAATTGTATATATACATACATACATACATACATACATACACACACACATATATATATATATATATAATATATATATATATATATATCTATAAAATGTGTATATAAATAATATATATATATAGATATATATATGTTATGTGTGTGTGTGTAATATATATATATATATCTATATATATATATATATATATATATATATATCTATATATATTATGTGTGTGTGTGTGTGTATATATTATATATAATATATAAAATATATATATATATATATATGTATATATATATATATATATTATATATATATATATAGATTGTATTATCTATTGTAATGATTTTAGTGCCTGCGCTCTTTCAGAGTTTAGCAACGGAAAAATGAATTTGACAATTCGAGAGCCTATCATGAATTGGTTGGAGAGCGCGCTACGATCACTAGCCATGCTTATTGATTGTTTTACCCATATAAAGGATTTTTATGTTAAAAATTTTGCCATATTTGAGATAAAATCGTAATTTCTTAAAATTTTTCTCTAGAAGTTTAAATTGTCTAGTTAATTTTGATAATGAAACATAAATCGTTCAATACATGAGACTGAAAAAGCTAGAAAGAGAGAGAGAGAAAGAGAGAGATAGAGAGAGAGAGAGAGAGTGGTGAGTGACGAAAGCATCAAGCAAAAGTGAAGAGAGGAGCATTTAATTCTACATACATGATTTTACTTATCATCGGATTTTGCATCATCCATGCGATCAAGAAGGTATAAAACTAGTGTTTTCATACAATAAATTCCCCATGATTATGCTGGTGCTATCAGGTTTTAGATGTGTGTGATATGAGCAGAGAAAATTAAGAATATGTCTTATCATGTTGGGGATCATCCGGCTTCTGATAAGACTTTAACTACTACTGCTTACAATCGCTTACCTGGCACAGGGGACACGACCTGGAATTCAGATGATCTGATGAAGCTTTTGCTTCTCTCTCTCTCTCTCTCTCTCTCTCTCTCTTCTCTCTCTCTCTCTCTCGCTTTTTCAGTATCATGTGTCGAACGATTTTTGTTTCATCATAAACATTAAATAGACAATTAAAACTTCTTGAGAAAAATTTGAAGAAATTACGATAATTTTTCAACTATGGCTAAATTTAACATAATAATTCTTTATTTGGGAAATACAATCAAATAAGCATGGCTAGCGATCGTAGCGTTTTAAAACTACACGGTCGCATTTACGCTGGGTTATTTTTGTATTTCATTTTTGCGGTGCTAAACTCTGAAAGAGAGCAAGCACTAAAAAAATAAAAACATTTTACTAGTTTCCCAAGCTGCAAACAGAAATATGAGACACGGAGTGAGCCGCCTATCTCCCGGTACCAGCCAATCAGAGGCCGCCAAACAAACGTCACGTGGTATAGGGCTCACCCAAGACTCTACCTTACAAAGTGAATTAGCTATAGTTGCCAAATTATATAGAATAAAGGTCAGCGTATTCGGTGACTTTAATATATAAAGAAAAATAGTATAACGAAAGGAAGTCTCGTGTTCAAATGACAGACACATTGCAATATTGATTTATTGCATTGCAGTGCCGTGGAGTTAGACTGAAATGAAAGATACCCGATTATTTCAGAAAGAAAGAAAACGGAACACCTGACGTCCATCGACATAATCTGACCATTCCGAGTGCGACGCAATGCAAGGAAAGAATCACGAAAATACAGACATTTTTCCTAAGTCGAATTGAATGGTGGGCGAGACGAGAGACAAAGGGATCAGTGCAACAAAAATCAACAAAAGGCATTTTTAAAAAAACTTGTCGTCGAAAAGTTTCGGATATCACAGATCTCATTCGATCAAAGTAGATGGATTCTCATTCCGCATTCGGTTCCCAGAATCGGAATGAAACCGGAAGTAAATGACAGCTCAAATTCGTTTTCATCGAAGAAAGCTTGCATGCCGGGGAGGGTCTCGTCTTGTGCTGCTGCCAAAATACTGGTTTGGAGTTCGCTTAAGAAAGTTCTTTCTTCGCATGAGGAACGTGACATGATATCCCGGGCTTCGAAATTGTCATTGCACACACACACATACGTATATATGTGTGTGTCTGTATATATATATATATATATATATATATATATATATTATATATGTGTGTGTGTGTGTGTGTATATATATACATATATATATATATATATATATATATATATATATATATATATATATATATATATATATATATATATATATATATACATACATATATATATATATATATATATATATATATATATATATATATATATATCTATATATATATATATGTATGTATATATATATATATAATATATAGATAATATATATATATATATATATATATATATATATATATATATATATAATGCACATACATATATTTTAATGTTAAGACCCATCAACCCAATTATCCTATGAGACCTATAATCAGTATAGTTGAAAGTGTCACTTATGCTTTGTCAAAATTCCTTGTTTCATTTCACAATCGTCAGTTGGCACAATTTCCAAGTCACACAACATCAATTCTGGGGATTTTGTGTTGATGAACTGCAAAACTGTAAAGCTTACAGGCGATGAAATTACCGTTAGTTTCGATGTAACTATACTCTGTTTTTTCCATCTGTGGTGTTTGCGTATGTTTGCGTATGGTAACACTGCGTCCCGGGCTTTAGATAGTTACATTCCGCTTACATTCAACAATAATAATAATATCCTCTTTCGAATATTAACGGTATAATTAGCATACAGTAATTTATTAAAACACTTTTCAGTTTCAAATGAACACCGAGATATCCTTTTATTTACCTAAACTTACACATAGCGTAACTATTTAAGGCCCGTGTAACTGTTAGTGATGTTCTATATTTTTAAAAATATGAAAATATGTTTTTACTTTACTAATTAGTGTCATTTTATAGATAATTTGTTTTCAGTGGATAAATCAAGAACATTATTTCTTTTTTCCTCTCTTGTTTTTTCTTTGTTTTCATTGTGGATTACACCGATATATATATATATATATATATATATATATATATATATATATATATATATATATATGTGTGTGTGTGTGTGTGTGTGTGTGTGTGTGTGTGTGTGAGTGCGTATCTGTGCACACACAAGCACAAACTAATGCACAAAGACACAAACATTCTGGATCTATGAAACCACACATAAGGCAGCCAGACGCCTTCCACGAATGAGAGGGGAACAGCAATTAAGACGATCATTAACTGTGGGCTAAGAGGAACAACATCAGCGCCCCAGGGAGACACGAATTTTTTGGGACGCTAAAATGTCCGACCCCATGGGGTCCATTTGGTTATGAACTCTCTCTCTCTCTCTCTCTCTCTCTCTCTCTAGCTAGTACTGTGATGAGTTCATTTCTAATATCTTTTGATAGTACATGGGTAGCTTTATATATATATATATATATATATATATATATATATATATATATATATATATATCTATATATATAATGATATATATATATACATATATATATATATATATATATATATATATATATATATATATATTGTTACGAAGTGCCAAGTATCTGGTTACCATGCATCAAATATTACCTCACCAAAAGCCAGACACCTGAATCCTCATAACACGTTTAAACGACTGAATACTCTAAAGGCAACAGTGATCCCTTAACACTTACCAGTATTGCAGAAAATCAGACTAAGTTCATCAAAACAGGTGTGATGTAATCTTGTAAGTAATTAAATTAATCAAAGGGCATCACTCCATCAACAACTTTAAAACTCTAAGTATTTCCCTGATTTCAGAAGTCTAAGTACTTCCCTGGTTCTAAGTTACTTCAAGAAAATTGAAGGAAAGCAAATCAATTACCACTCTATGTTTCTACCTATCATCAATATAATCATAATCATATATACTGGTATAAAATAAAGAAAACACTTATAAAAATTTTAAATACAAAAATTTATTATTAAATTCAAAATTTATAAGTGAAATTCACAATATCAGGGAAAATTACTGTTACTTGAAAACAAAGTAAAGTTTAATTAATTCTTGAATCAAAATTAAGTAACATTAAATCAAAATTAATTTATCACAAAATTCAAGAAAATTAATTCAATGAAAATTCAAAAGTGTTAGGCAATAATTGAAAATTTGAAATTAATTCACAAGTGCTAAACAATAAACAAAACTTGAAAAGAATTCTAAGTAAATGCAAATTAATTCACAAATGTTAAATTTAATTAAATGTGCAATGATTAAGCAATGAAAATAACTAAGTCAATTAAATTGTGAATGCAAATGAAAATATAAAATAAAAAGACACACTTCAATAAGAAAATGAAATAGTGCACAAACAATGGAACAAACACAAACACAAAAAATCAGCAATGTGTAAAAGTGTAAATCTTTTCACTCAAAACATTGTAACCAACAGTTTTTACCAAACCTTCACAACCATCTGTTATTAGTTAACCACAGTTCCTATCAATTATTAGTTAACCACACTCCCTATCCGAAAAATATAATACACTTTACCTTTTTGGTATACCAACTTCTTCTTCTCGTTTGCTGCCAGTTTTATATCACACTTCACAAAAACCAGGCGCCGTTAAAACTCATGTTTGTTTCAGATTCCACAAAAAAAAACTAAATAACACTAAATAAACTCTAAGAAATATCAAATACGAAATTCTAAGTTACGAGTGACCAATTTACGTTACGTTAATATAATCTCAATGATTTCGAGTGAGAGAGAGAGAGAGAGAGCGAGAGAGAGAGAGAGATCTGACTGCCTCGAGGTCCTAAGATAGAATGAAATCTCTTCCTTTACGGAAATTCGACAGGGCAGATGACCCAAAACGTTCTTGTCACGAATGCTTCCAGTAGCTTGGAAATCTGATGCAATCTTCATAAAGAAATGTGTAACATGCACGTGGTTTTGATCAAAGACATACGCGTACAAGACGAGTCTGTTAAAAAAAAGAAAGACACGTACCCGATCGAAACGGAGGCTAAGCGATAATAAGATTGACATGTTTTCATAACAACGCAAAGATTCGAGCTCGCTCGCCATCAAACGCATTGACAGAATAGGGAAGCAAACGGAGATCTCTGAGTTCCTCTAATCTCAAAGTGTTGACAAAAGTTAAACATTCATAGTTTCGAACAGACAAAGATCTCTCTCTTTTTACGTTATATATATATTCTTTTACAACATGTAATGCGAAATCTGAACACACATTTTAAAACATCCTATTCTAAGCTATCTAGGAAACATATCATGTATATATACATATATATGTGCATGCGTATGGGTGTGTGTGTGTATACATACATAATACATACATACATACACACACGCACACACACACTATATATATATATATATATATATATATATATATATATATATATATATATGTATATACCAAATTGCTTTCCAGAACCACTGCTGGAACATGTTACTCCTGGAACGACGCTGGAAGGAGAGTATCAAACGCCAAGGTATTCCCGGACCAGTTGGTTGAATATCTTGCCATGTGGATGGGCGTTAATTTATGTTCTCAATAGTATTTGCAACTATTCAGGTTTGCCTATCGGCATTCCATTGTCCCCGTCTCAGTCTGCGAAAACGATCAGCTTGAAGTGGATACGCTTTCCTCCTCCCGTCTCTCGTCCAGAGAGAGAGAGAGAGAAAGAAAGAGAGAAAGAGGGAGTGTGTTAATAGAGTGTTATGGAGAGAAAGAAAGAGATTTACATTAAATGCCTAAGAGAAAAACACTTATTTCATTTATTACTTTATAAAAAAAATTGCATGTTCATTAATATCCCAGTAAAAAACTGCTATCTTGAGTTTTTTTACACTATATCATTATTTATATTGCATTAGCTTAATAGAAAAACAGCTCTTTTAAATTGTTTTCCTATATAAAAAAACGCCTTTTTTTTACTTTCAATAACAAAAAACCTTTGGTTTGAATGACTGCAGTTTGCAAATAAACTCATCTTTTGTACCCTATTTGCCCGGAAATAATTCTCTCTCTCTCTCTCTCTCTCTCTCTCTCTCTCTCTCTCTCTCTCTCTCCAGCCCGCATAAGGTGTGACTAACAGAGGGAAATTTGTCAATCCCAGACGGATAATTGGTACCTTCCTGAAGTTCACCAGGTTAATTCCATGTCATGTTTAAACCGTGTTTGCATACATGTGTCATACAGGCATCGAACAAGACCTCGTTGGTTCCTCGCAGGTGATAACAAACATGCAATGGACTTTCCTACTTGTTGCTTGTAGTCTTCCTGGGTTCTGTTTATTTCTTCTTGTCAGTATGTGACACTATTTTTTGCTATGTTATGCGTTGCAAGTTCATTTGTTTGTTTTTTGTAGCTTTCAAGTTCACCTGTATTGTACATTGATTCTTTAAATGAATGGTTTGGTGGAGTCTCCCACAAATGATTACTACGAATAAGTATATATATATATATATATGTGTGTGTGTGTGTGTGTGTGTGTGTGTGGGAATCTCTCTCTCTCTCTCTCTCTCTCTCTCTCTCTCTCTCTCTCTCTCTCTCTCTCTCTCTGTATATGCATACATACAACCATATTACTTTCGTGAAACATTTCCTTGTAAAAAATTATTACCTCGGAAAATCTTTGTTATTCAAATAACGACCCAAACAAGAGATAATCTCCTCAAGAGTTCCTGTGTTTCTCTTCACGTTGGAATATCTCTCTAAAGGAGACATTCTGAAAGACGAGACCTGCAAATGACAGGTCTGATTAGATCCAGAAGTCGACGTCTTAAAATGAGGAAAACGAAAATCTTCTACTTACCCAATTATAAGATTTTGAAAACTCGATATTTTGACTTAAAGAGAGAGAGACAGAGAGAGAGAGAGACAGAGAGAGAGAGAGAGAGAGAGAGAGAGAGAGAGAGACGGCTGGAATTTGAGAGTAACATCTTTATTAGTTTTTCAAATGTTTTTGGTTAAATTTCTCGATTTAAAACCTCATCTTCGTTCTGCAATCACATCGTAGTTGCACGAGGAATGAAAGTTACATATTTGTAAAATGTATTAGAATTATTTCAGTTGGCAAAATACATCTTTTCTTCGGTATCAGAATCAATGCTTAGTGCAACTGGCCTCGCCTGGATCAGTTTAGTAATTGAATAGTAACAAAACATAAATAATTAATAATAAATAGTCACATTACACATTTTTCTTTATCGGTAGTTTTTAGTTTTCATTCCAAGGAGAATTTGTAAGTTTCAGTGTCATGAAGAAAACGAGTGAGACATAAAATAGTAATGAGACTACTGAGTTTTTCTCATTAAAGATCAAAACGATTTCACATAGGGTTCCTTAAACTTCAACGGAAGAGAGAGAGAGAGAGAGAGAGAGAGAGAGAGAAAATGTAAATTTCTTAAAAATAACTACAGTAAACTTCGTAAACTCAAGACACTCTCTGGAACGTGATTGTATGTAACTGATGACCTTCAATAAAGTGGACTGAGAATTATTGTAAGAATATGCTTATTTCAATCGCTTGGATTCTTTGTAGTGACAGTTAAGATTTACGAATTTCCTTCTTTCAACTATTCATTTGAAGACCTTTCACTGATTAGCTCCATTATTGTCTTGTTCAAATCATACTTCCTTTGAACCTCTCTCTCATCTATACACATTCACAGGAACAGTAGCTTGAGAAAGCAGCAATACAATGATTTGTGATTCCCGCCTTCCATTCCATTTGAGAAATCGCGAAATGTTTCAGTTGGAGAACCGTTCCAATTTTCCAGTAAAAGCAGAAAGAAAAAGACCAAAGGTGAATTGGAAGCTTCACGTAGGAAACCTACGGTGAAGAAAAAAATGAAGATGAAATCATTCGTCGTTTTGGAACCCTCCTGATTCCGACAGTGGAACTGAATAAAAAAAGTGAAATTGGAATATTTGGGACTGACGAGAATGCGAGTTTTATCTCTGGCTGCAGGGAGGAATTTGCATCTCCTTTTACTACGAAGGTAAACGAAAACTCAACATAGAATTGTGGCCTCTTTCTACGGAGTAATTAGCGGCACATTCAAAATAAAACTGTGGTGTTGGTCGTTTACTAAGTAGCTAATAACTGGGAATTCAAAATAGAATTGGGAGTTTTTATTATGAAATATTAATGAAACTCGGAACTGATTTCTTCCTTTCACCTCGAAGAAAATAGTGGCCTTTTACTCTCAAAAACCCAATGGGAAAATTTTGGAGATAAAAGTCTTGCCTTTTACTACGCAGAAATCCATAGGGAACTCAAAATATATTTATGACCTTTAGCACAAAGAAAAATTACCAACGAAGAAAACGATTTAACATATATTAAGAGAAGCAGAAATGACAGTTTACAACATCTCTTAGTTCCTCGTTAATGGGTGGTTTTCGCGCTCGGCTACCAATCCGGTGGCCCCAAGTTCGATTCTCGGCTCGGCCAACGCGGAATTAGAGAAATTTATTTTTAGTGATAGAAATTCATTTCTCGATATAATGCGGTTCGGATCCCACTATAAACTGTAGGTCCCATTGCTAGGTGACCAATTGACTCTAAGCGACGTAAATATATCTAATGCTTCGGGCCAGCCCAGGAGATCTGTTAATCAGCTCAGTGGTCTGGTTAAACTAAGATACTTAACTTTTTTTTTCCTCCATAACCAGTTTTGAAAAGGTCCTCCGGCGATGGGAGATTTGAGAGGTGTGAAAGGCTGGTGAGGGAAACATCACGCTTCTCGGAAGACAGCTGTTTCCAGGTCTCCCTTTAAAGATTAGTAGTTGAAGCGTTTGTCGTATTAACAGAACAGATATTTCTCTCTATTCCTTTACCATCTTTCTGTTTAGGTCCCTATCAGACGTTCGTAACTGAGGATAATTAGTTGTATTCACCTCATTCCTTGATGCCAGATATTTTTTTATAGGGCATAACAAAATTTTTTTCTGGTAAATTACTGATATACGTATATGTATCGAGACTGATAATTGAATTTTTAAAGATATTTAACATTCATTTATCTTAACATATCATTATTGCTTAACTCTGATTTTAATTAACACGCCAAATGTGATGAAAAAATTATCACACATTTCCCCGCGATTGTTGCTTCATGATATCCATTGATCACTACTAGATGCACACATCCCTAGCAACGTTCGAGTCAAACGGACAGGACATTCCCGCATTTTTTAACGCAAGTCGAAATGACAAATGACCTCTGCTGAACCCTGAGGTCATCAAATATTCAAAGCATGCTTAGCGTGAACGTGGATTGCTTGGGTATTCGTCTGCATTTTTTTTTTTTTTTACCCATTATCCAACGTGGAATTTTTCCCAGTCTCTATGTACAGGTCTAATTAACTTCATTTTTTGGGCCGGCACCCTGATTTAAAAAAAAATTGGAAACCAAACAGGATCCCAAAGAACTTGTTATGGATTCATGAATTCCTCCAGATACGTTTGCAAAGAGGCTTTTAACTATTCGGAGTGATCACTTCAAATCTTTCTCTCCGTTTCGTTTGAAGTTTCTCATTAACTTTGCTTCTATTTTTCTCCAAGCCTGTAAAAATCTGTCGGTTATTAAGGCATTTCGAAAATGACACGTCGGATTTTTATGATAGATTTCACTAATATTTATTGGGTATTATATTCCTTTTTGATTGATTTTTTTACGAATATTTATCAGCATTTGGATGTTTGTTGCTATGGAAACCAGCTTACCTATGATGGCAGTTGTCGCCATGGAAATCATCTTGCCTTTTATAAAGTGCATAGCTGCTAGAGATTTAACTTTATACTTATTACATTTATTTTTTTTATTATTTAACTTTAGGTATGGGGTATCGTGAAAAAATGAAAAAAGATGAATGGTATCTTCTTAAAGGTCCAGTTTTCAAAATTGGTCAGAGGTGGTTAGAAATATTGTTATCAATTATGACAAGAATACACCATAAACAAATGCAGACAGAGAAGTGCGACATTCGCAAAGAAATATTAAATCGATTTCTAGCAAACTTAAATATAAAATACATGAAAATATAATTATTGCCTTTGTAAAAAGACCAGGATGCTCTCACAAAGCTCTGCAAAGATCAACAAGAGAATGCACTCTGTGAGTGTTTAATATGTTGTCGTAGAAGACAAAACTAGGTTTTAAAAAACATTGCATATGGAAATAGATATTGAACAAAGAAAGAAGATGCTCTACAAGAACAGTATCTGATTCAGTCACAAATGGAACGCCCGTATAACGGATAAAGGTCTGGTGTTGACTTCTGAATATTGACCCCATCAAAAATACGTAAAAAAACTTTTTGTAACACTGTATCTGAAAAACAACTATAGCGATACGTTTCACGCCTTGTGGTGCGGAAGCCATAACATGACTGGGAATTGATAGAACTCTGATATCCCTACAGGTTTCTCCAATACGGGTACTCTAAATCCTGAATTTTTATTTTGTAGTTATGGCCTGGTTCTCAAAAGTGGATTTATATTTCCAGAAATACTTTGTTTTCATTCACATGGAATAAACGCGTGCGCGCTTTATTGGGCTTGTAAAAATGCGCATTGCACACACACACACACACACACACACACACAAACGATCTTTTGAAACTGGGATATTTCCGCCCATGTGCAGTATATATTCTCAGTCCCGTGATTTTAACAGACAGTTTCTAGATTTTGGATTTTCTCAACTGAATCAGTTTATGGAATTCCGTTTTTTTATTTATCTTTTAAAGTCTTTCATTAAATGGGAGTCAATGAATAAATTTTATCTCGTCAAACGAATTTAGATCGTATGAAAAATAAAAGTTTTTTACAAGCATGAACAAAGGTCTTTATTTAGATTTAGCAAGTTTATCTATGTTGCAATAGTTGATGTAAAAGTGATAGGCAAACGGTAGTTTCTGAGGTAAAGAAAATGTTATAACAATCTCTCTCTCTCTCTCTCTCTCTCTCTCTCTCTCTCTCTCTCTCCAAACCCACATTTTTTCGAAGAGAGATTACATAATATTCGAATATATATTCTCATTAATGATTCATACTTGAGTAGCTGATATCATTGTCTAATTATTTGGAAATAGATTGAATTACAAAAAGGCCTATTAGCGTTTGTTCTGCACATTGCTCAAATACTTTTCAATCCCATCTTAAGAAAAAACGGATAGTCTTTAATTATGAATGATTCTTTGATAAACGTAAAAAAAAATTTAACCCTAAGCGTTTGATTACAATGCAACTAAAGTTTCTAACCAATAAAATGTTCAAGATACAATGCGCATAAAAACCTTTAATCTGTGCTTGGAGGGGATTAAAATTCTATTTATAGAGTTTACAAATGGGGAAAAAGGAAACGAGGGCTTTCTATTAAGAGAATGCAAACACGGATAATTCAAACGAGTGGTGACAGAGGAAAGGTGACGGTGATGAGAAAATTAATTCAGAATTTATATTAATAATAATAGTAATCGTAATAACAGCAATGACAATAATGATAATGATATAACAATAATATTGTGACTGTCACATAGCTATTAATTAACGGTTCCCCAAAACGTATGAAAAATAATGCCAAGTACATAATGACGCATTATGTACTTTGCTCTCATTCCACCTTCCTTTCTTCAGCCTTGCCGTCCAACCTCTCGAATACTTCATGATCTAATTGTGAGTTTTTCTTTTCCTCACAGTTCCATCTTTAGATCCTTGTACTTCATCTTTACTTCTGGATGGTTTTGTTTTGCTGTCCAACTACTCCAACTCCCTCATTTCACTGTCCTATTCGCTGATTGGCCGGTAGTCCTCCAATCTTTTGGCTTGACAGCTTAAATTTCATAAAATCAATGAATTACTTATATAGCGCAAGAATAAGGGGATATGGATATTATATATGGAAAATGTTCTAGTCATTTCCATCAGCATCAATTGCGAAGGCTGCCATTTATCTCGAAAATCAAAAATAATATTCCAGGACTTCACGAAGTCCCCAAGTGACCTTTCTCTTAAGCCTTATTCTCATTGTGTCCTTGTCGGGCCTCACAGCTTCATAATCAAGAATAGCTCTATTGAGGAGAGAAATAGAAAATAGTTCCTCGATCCTCGGGCCAGAAGAACCATTTCCAAGGTGCTACCTAAAAATGAAATGGTTCCCCCTCCCCCTCGGCTTACGAGGGTCTGGGGCGACGTAAAAAATGTGTATAGTAGTTCTCTGGGGGATTTACGAAAAGGCTTACTGCTACTCTTGGAGTCTAAGGTGCGCCTGTTGCTATGGAAATAATATATGCGCTTTCAGGATATTGAAAGTCTCTCTCTCTCTCTCTCTCTCTCTCTCTCTCTCTCTCTCTCTCTCTGACACACGCACTCACTCACAGTCACACTCGCACTCACAATCTCCAAAGCTTTTTAAGTCTATATAAAACATAATAAGCAAAGAGAACTGAAAGACGACGCAGAAAAGATGATCACATCCACGATAAGGCCTGAAAGACCTGTGGAGCCCTGATAAATTATTTCTTTAGTCTGGTGGGTAAATGTTCCTCTCACGTCACAGGTACAAAGGCCAGTGGCCTCGACCTGTCTTTCATAAAATAAAATTCATAATTGAGTTAACTCTCAATAATTAAGGAGATAATTCAATTTGAAAATATGCAGTAAATCATTTGGTAATTATAATTATAATAGTTGTCTACTATATGGAATGAAATTATAAGATTCTTCCTATTCAATTTAGACCCCAGTAATTAAACTCAATGATAATGGGATACTTAGAATATATAAAATAAAATAAAAACGTAAAAATGAAGGAACATATCTGTGCTTTTCATATGAGGCACAAATTGGAATTTAAAGAAGTCTCTCAACAAAACAAATTAGGGTAATTTGGTCGCGTTAGTGCAACGATTATAGTGATAATCCTTGCATAAGCTCGTTGTCGATTTTTTGGCCTTTCTTAATGCAACTAAAGATGCTCATTGTTAAGAGTGATGCTAGACTGGTGAACACATTAGGACATATTAAGCGTGAGTTATTCCTCATTTACAAGAATTTTCCATTTTCATAATGAAGTCATATGCAAAATCCATGTAATGATTCATTTGGATTCAAGTATGGGGGGCATTTGTATTGAAATGTCTTTTAACAACTCATTGTAATTCTAATTTTTTAAAAAAAATAGCATTCTGGTCTTATTTATGAATCGTCTTTCACAAGAGGAGAAGAGGTAACTCCATGGAATGTTTTCTTTTATGATTTATTTACCATATTATAAATTCGGTTTCTGAATATAATATATCTTATGGAAAGAAGAATAATTAAGATTTAGAGCAATTTATTAAAAAATTTCTGTTTTTTGGCATGTTGTATAATGAATTATATATTTATATGTATATATATATATATATATGTATATATATATATATATATATATATATATATATATATATATATAGATATATATATATAACTCATTATCTGTCATTCATTATTTTCTAATATTCCTGTTTTTTCGTTGCATATCTGAGAATAAATTGAACAAAAAAATTAGTATCATAAAGTGAGTGAAAAAAAATCTTTGTAAGAGAATTCAAAAATATTATAAAAAAAACTTTTTATATAAAATATATATATACATATATATGTATGTATATATATATATATATATATATATATATATATATATAATATTATATATATATATACACTAGTCCATCCACACGTACCTTGTTAGGGTTGTGTCCCTGGGTAATGAATCCAGACCAGAAATGTATTCAGGTGCAAATGAGCAGCCTGGAGCCATGAGAGAGGTAACGACAGCATCACGACTAATTAGGATGTCTGAAATTACTGATATTTCTGGTTAATTAGTGATGCATTATTTCAAACAAGTTTCTTCTATAATTCTTTTATTCTCTTACAATGATTTTTTTTCACTAACTTTATGATTCTAAGGTTTTTGTTTAATTTGTTCTCCGGATATGCAATGAAATAAAAGGAATGTTAGAATATAATAATGAATAACAGGTGATAAAATACCATAAGAAAGAGATGGTAAAAGAAATAATGACTGAATATTGATTAATTATTCTTTGGAAATTTTCATTATTCAATATGCAGTTAAATGTACCTTTTCACTTTTAATCTCGTTATTTTTACTTCGTCTCTTTCGCTGTAATTTAATAAATACTTATTGAGATATATACCTCTCTCTCTCTCTCTCTCTCTCTCTCTCTCTCTCTCTCTCTCTCTCTCTCTCTGTTTCCTTTGAACTGTAAATGTTTTATGTGAATATTGCCTGCTGTTTAAATAGTGAGAGCGTCTCTCAAGAGTGAGGAACAAACGGAAAGGGAGAGAGAGAGAGAGAGAGAGAGAGAGAGAGAGAGTCAGGAAAATGGTTATATAAACAGAGGTGTTTGCCTTGTCAAGATGCAGGAAATATTACTTCAGAGGAGTTTGGGCAAAATCTTTATCAGATCTTTAATTTTTTATATCTTTTTATCTTTGTACAGAAGCATGGGACCATTCTCTTCATAGTCGTGAAACGTAACAAAGGAATAACCCCATGCCATCTCCCTTTCTCTGTGTAACATAAACATGTTAAATAAGGAAACTCAATCCGGTGACCTCATTTATCCTGTTGAAATGGACACTTTATAACTGATCAGCCGCTGCATTCTGTTCAACTGCTATGACACTTAACAAATATTTACAGTTGCTGACTTGTATTTTAAAGAAGCCTGCAATTATTATATAGTCTTCCTTTTGGGCAAATTTTCCATGACGAAATTCCATGGGATATTTTTAAAATCTGAATATTTACGACATGGCCATGACCCAGACACTGACGATTTATTCTTTTTTTTTGTTTTTTTTTTTTCATTTGTGCCAGTTTATTTTGCCATCACCATTTAAACATTTATTCTCTTGAACTTTTTACCATTAGGGTTTATTGCTTTTTATTGCAGTTTGTTTGTTTTTACTGCAATTACACGGATGCAATATTGCTTAATACGTCGCTCGAAATCTTCATATGAAGAAAACTTTAACGAGTTCAATGGACTTTGGTGACGTCATTAAAGAGTATTTGTCGAATTCTTCGCAAACAACGTTTTCACAGCTCTCTTGAAATTAAAATGCCTTTGACAAATCATTGCATTACGTACGTAATGCAGCACAAATAATCTATTTGTTTAGTGTTTATTTGCTGAAAATATTCTCTTTCGTATGTTGTTCCACTCAACCATAAAACATCATTTGATGTAAACCCCTCCATAAGTAAGCCTCGGAAATCTTACAACTTAGGTCTAGGCATCTGCAATGGCATACGAAATCATAATACTTCTATTCTTTTCAAAATACTACAAATTATCTTTTATTAATATGTAACGACCTATGCTCGTATGGAATGGTTACAGACTTTTTAATTTTCTTTATTCACTCTTATTTTATGTATTGTATATACCTTATTATTGTGTTTTGAGAGGTACATTAGAATATCCTTGCTAGTGTTCCTATGGTTTATGTAATTCTCTTGATAATGCCGTTGGCGTATCTTCATTATAGATATATGTATATTATATATATATATATATATATATATATATATATATATATATGTGTGTGTGTGTGTGTGTGTGTGTGTGTGTGTGTGTATGTAATAAAGGTAATGCCACGGAGGGCAATGAAAAGACGAGAAATGCCGAGATCTTTCGGTCTACGCTACCCTTTACTTGAGGCAGGTTATTCTATACATAACATCGAGTTTTATATATTTCGTGATCAAATTATTCATATATATATATATATATATATATATATATATATATATATATATATATAATATATAGTATGTGTGTTTATATATATTATATATATATATATATATTATAATATATACTATATGTACATATATATATATATATATATAATACTAGATATTATATATAGATATATATATATATATATCATTCGAGCTAACCAAAATGTGGTCCGTTTAATATCTAATTCGCTCTACCTCGGAATTGATATATTTTCATATATGTACCGAGGGGGAGTTTTTTTAGTTGATAATAATTTTCGTACCCCCATGGGATCGAACCACGTCAGTTGGACGGGGAACGAAATCAGGATCGGACAGTGACGCTACCGAAACGGCTATCAAAAGAGGCTATAGGTTTATATCGATTCTGACCATTTCAAATCAACGTCGATCTCGTTGTATTTGTAATTAGAATCGATACGGGAACCCCTCCACCATGCTAACCGATTCGAGCGTTTGACCCACGCAGCCTTATTATGAGTATTTATCACATCACCGTGATTCATATAAATCATTCGAGCTACAAATGTCCTTTAATATCTAATTCGAGGTAGAGCGAATTAGATATTAAAGGACATTTGTAGCTCGAATGATTTATATGAATCACGGTGATGTGATAAATACTCATATATATATATATATATATATATAATATATATATATATATATATATAATATATATATATATATAGAAAGAGAGAGAGAGAGAGAAGAGAGAGAGAGACCTTACCTTACAGGACCTACATCTTGTTCGGGTTGCCCCAGGTCCCTCAGTGTGAGGCACCTCTAATGTCTACCAGAGAGTTGCTAGTAACATCTTCCGGTATATTTGCATCTTCCAATCTTGGATGGTCTGGGATGCAGTTTAGATATTTGTCGAGCTTATTCTTAAACACATCTACGCTCACTCCTGATATTCCTCAGATGAGCTGGCAACGCATTGAATAGACGCTGCATTATCGATGCTGGTGCGTAGTGGATTAATGTCCTGTGTGCTTTCCTTATTTTTCCTGGTATATTTTTTGGGCACTATTAATCTACCTCTGCTTGCTCTTTCTGATATTTTTAGTTCCATGATATTTTCTGCTATACTCCATTCTATCTGTTTCCATGCCTGAATTATCATGTAGCGTTCTCTTCTCCTTTCCAGACTATATTAATTTAAGAATTGTAGTCTTTCCCAGTAGTCTAGGTCCTTAACTTCTTACTATTCTAGCTGTAAAGGACCTTTGTACACTCTCTATTTGTGCAATATCCTTTTGATAGTGTGGGTACCATATCATATTGCAATATTCAAGTGGACTACGAACATATGTTTTTTATAAAGCATAATCATGTGGTTCAGCTTTTCTTGTTTTGAAGTGCCGTAACAACATTCCCATTTTTTGCTTTACATTTTGCCAACAGAGTTGCTATTTGATCCATTGCATAACATGTTCCTATTCATCATCACACCAAGGTCTTTAACTGCTTCCTTATTTGTGGATGGTCTCATTATTAGGTCCCTTATATGCATATAGCTTTCTTTCTCTGTCTCCATAATTTATTGATTCACAAATTTATCAGAGTTAAATACCATCCTATTTACCTCTGCCCAATCATATACTTTGTTAAGGTCTCTTTGTAGAGCGTTCCTATCTTCATCACAAGTAATTTCTCTACTTATTCTTGTGTCATCTGCGAAACTACTCACTACCGAATCCTTAACATTATTGTCTATGTCTTCAATCATAATAACAAACAGTATTGCAGCTAACACCGTACCTTGCGGCACACCGGATATTACCTTGGCTTCATCCGATTTCTCGTCGTTTGCAATAACTATCTGTTTCTGTTGTGTAAAAATTCTTTTAACCATCTTCCTACTTTATCCACGATATTGTGTTTTCTAATTTTCTTCGCTAATATATTATGGTCTACTTTATCAAAAGCTTTTGCAAAGTCTAAATAAACCACATCTGTTTCATTTCCGCTTTTCATATTTTTGAATATGTTTTCACGGTGGACTAACGTTGGGTTTGTGTAACTTTTTCCGGGTACGAAACCATGTTGTCCTTTATTAAACAAATTATTTTTTATTAAATGTTTCATAATATTTTTTCTTCATTACCCTTTCATACACTTTCATTATATGTGATGTTAGACTCACAGGCCTATAATTACTTGCCTCTAGTCTTGATCCACTTTTGAAAGTAGGGGGTAATATACGCTAATTTGTGCTCATCATATATTCTTGCCTGTATCTACACTTTGTCTTAATAATATTGCAAGTGGCTTTGCGATAGAATGAACTACTTTCTTTAACAAAATAGCAGGAATTCCATCAGGCCCTGCAGCAGCTCCATTTTTAATTTCATTTAATAGCCTGCACAATATCAGCTTCATTAATATCTATGTCAGCTAAATATTCACTATTTTCATCCTTACTTCTATATCATTATCTTCATTATCTATTCTAGGGTGAATTCTCTCTTTATATCGTTCTGCCAGTATGTTTGCAAATTTCCTTTTTTTCATTCGTTAATCTCCCTCAATTCAATCAGCAGGGCCTATTTCTATTTCTTCTTTTATTCATCTTCTCGCATATGAGTATAATAGTTTGGGTTTTGCTTGATATTTAATAGGGTTTTTTCTTCCAAGTCCCGTTTTTCATTTTCTTTTGATTGTATAATCTTTTTTTCTGCATTTTCTATCTTACTTTTTAGTTCTATAACTTTCCATGCATTTTTTTCTTTTGCAAGACCTTTTTTCCACTTTCTGATTTTCTGGAACAAGATTCTTCTGTCTCTTGGTATGCATGAATGATGTTTACTTTTCTTCTTCGGTATATATTTTTCCACTATTATCTCCAATATTTTATATAATATCTCCGTATTTACCCTTATGTCATCACTTACGAAAATGTTATCCCAATCTTTGTTTAATTCTTCATTAATTTCTGACCATTTATATTTTTACTGTAGAAGTTTGTATTTTCCATATCCTTCCCACTTTTTCATTTCTTGCTTATCTCTATTTTCACTTGCTTTGGAATGAACTGTTAATTCTATGACACTTATGGTCTGAAATACTCGCATTATAAACTATTATTTCTTTAACATAATTCATCTCGTTCACAAATACTAGGTCTAAAGTATTTTCCTTTCTTGTTGGCAGGTGATTTATTTGTTGAATGTTGTATTCTAGTAGCATATCGTAATAGCTTTTCAAATTGCCTCTTATCTTCTGCACTACTATTACCTCTCTTTTTTTATATGTATAAGTACAACCACAATCTCCTATTCGTTCTTTCCATTCTACGAAAGGAAAGTTGAAGTCACCAGATAGGAGAATAGTCCAGTCCTTGTGATTTCTACATATATCATCAATTTTTTTCAATTATTAAGTCAAACTCTTTAGTATTAGGAGGTCTATATATTACTATGTTCATCAATTTTTCAGATTCAAATTCTACCGCTATTAGTTCACATTCTGAGTTTACTATATTTCTCATATATTTTTCCTTGTTTTTGTCTTTCCCATATATTGCGGTTCCCCCTTGATTCCTATTTTTTCTATCTGATCTATAAGTTTGGAACCCTTTTATTTGATCATCATTCCCAGTCTCTTGGGGAATACCAGGTTTCACTTATATTCATTATATCTATTTTCTTTCATTTTGGGTTAGTTCTTCTAAGTACTCTATTTTTTCTTTTTCTTTTTGAGTTACTCGTAACTAAACCCTGCGCATTCATCACTATGATGGTTTGCGTGTTTTCTCCTTCATTAATACTGATAGTAATAAGGATTTCCCATGTCTCTTTCCTGTTCTGGTATGTTGTTCTTTTTTTTCATTTCCAGAAATTCTGACATTAAAAAATCCAACTTTTCCATAATATTTGATCTTCCTTCATCATAATTATTCATTTTGTGTCTGAATCTGCAATTTTCTCCGTTTCTGCAATATCCTCTTGCATAATAAATACAGTTATTATCTCTTGAGTAGAATTTCGGAGCTGATGCTTTGAAATTCTTTGCTGACACCTCTGCATATCTCATTGTGGTTTGGCTTTTCTCTTTTACCTGATATTCTTGATTTCTCTCTTTTTTAATTTGTTTCTTTCTTATTTTGGATTTTTATTACTTGGTTGGTTATTTATTTGATTATGATTCATGGCTACAGGGTGCATATATTTGCATTTTTTGTCGAACTTACATCCTTTTCCTTCTTTTAGGTTTTTTTACATATTTTTGGATGCAGATCTCTGCAATCATCCCCATATCCATCTAAGTATGCACATTTACCATATATTTCATAGTTTTTGACATATCTTAGGATGTTTGTAGTAACATCTTTCTCCAAATCTGCAATTCCCTCTTTTCAAAAGGTTGCAGATTTTGTCTTTCTTGTCTATTTTTTCCTCTTTCCCGTCATTGTATAGATCTGGGTAGAGCCTCTTCGGGATTTGCTTTTGCTGTTGTCATATCGTAATTTATTTCTTCGTAGGTATGCTGCTTTATTGCCTCATATGTAGTATCAATGAGTATCTCTGCATCCATACTTTATCTTGTTCTTTGTTTTCCTTATTTTTTTCTGTCATTTCATTTTTGTTTACTTCTCTTCCGTTTTCCTCTTCTTCTTTTTTCTTCTTCTTCCTCTTCCCTCTTCTTCTTCATCCTCAACTATTTGTACATTCAATCTGGAGAGAGAGAGAGAGAGAGAGAGAGAGAGAAGACCCTCATCTATTGCAAAAATCGAGCAAAGCAAATGCAAGATGGAATCAAATATAAACCTCATATTGATATCTTATATATATCCTTCGACATATTCACATTAAAGTACAATAGCTTCGACAACCCACTCTCTTCCTCTGTCCTACACGTGACCTTTGACCTCTGGCAGGGCTGCCCTCTCGAGTATACCCTCGAGTGAGGACCCAGAGTGGCCACGGTCAGTCTGCAGAGAACCAACATCATTGTTAACGTGAATGAAGCAGTTAAGAGGAAACATTGTTGGGGAACCCTCTGTCTGTTGGTAGAACACTTCACTCGGCTGCGCAACTCGTGCTTCGCCTGTTTTCTTTGCCTCTGGGAGACGGAATATTTAGCGAAGGGAAATTTAACTCTATGATCAAAGAGTATCCCTGAGCTTGGAGAAATTATTTAGCAAATAGCGAAGGGAAAATGAACTCACTGATCAAAGAGTTTCCTAAAGATTAGTTATTATTTAGCGGAGGGAAAATGAATTTATTCATCATAGAGTTTCCTCGAAATTGATTATTATTTAGCAAAGGAAAGCTGTATTCGTTGCGTTAAGATTTTCCCGGAAAGAAGAGCAATGTTTATTTACTTTGCTTGTAAGAGAATCTTTGTCGCTGGCCGAGAAAAGACACCCTAAATAACATAATAACTTAGAGAAATGAAATTCATCTAATAATAAACTCGATTCTGCCTGTTCCCTTCTTTATATTCCTTCGTTGAATTTGTGGAGGCATGATATTCTGTAAAAGGGAAATGGTGTTGCTTTGAATTAATTTAACGCAAGGTTCCGTGACCCTCACGGAATTAATAATGATTGAAACAACAAGGGATGAAGCGAATATTCCATTTGATGCTTTCATTTCTTTATGGATATTGTTGCTATTGATGTTAATTGCATACATGCGAATATGTAAGGAATAGAATACATCAGAATACTTCATGCCTGAATAGTTAACAAAAGGGGAATACCTTCACGTGTCGTGAACTGCACATAACATATAAGACGCGTGCAAGAAAAATGATGGAGTCATATTACAAAATAATGGTTGAAATTTCACACGAGACTAAATGGTGAATAAATACATGAAGATGACCAGAGAGATAAATAAATGTTTCTTTAGTCTATTATGTTTAAAATAAAGCACCAAATTAAATTTGTTACTATAAGAGAAAAATATTTTTACTGTGACTATTAGGTCACAAAGAAAGGTGGACGTGTTTAAACATACGTAGTACATTACAACAATAAATTTCATATAAGAGTTAACCAAAAGTATGTTTAGGATTATTCCAGTTAAGAGGAATTTCCAGATTATGTTCCAGCTTATTATGTGAAACCATTAGGCTATGGAAATAACCAACGATCAGTATTGTTAACAATTAAGATTCAGTATGACATGGAACCAGTAATCCTACAGATTTACTATCTAAAACAAAGATAAATGTAACCTTACCCAGTGGTTCAAAGATGGGTTCTGAACTATTATAAAAATAACTTAAGTAAATGATAATGCAATCTCAATTGCAAACGGATATTTTCTCAGTAACAATAAATTAAATGTGACGGTTATTTTTGCAGATTAACAGCTAGTGTATGTATTTTTCTTTTTCTTTAGCATTATGAAGATCACAAACATTTCATGGCCACGACATCGAATTGTTAATGTACAGGAAATTTCCTACATAACGAGAGACTGTAAGCAAAAACATTTCTTCTCACCTTTTAAAGGTAATGTTTATTTCAGAAATATGTTTTTTCTTGCGGTTATTATTCTGGTCAATGTCTTTTTTTGCTTTACTCGAGCGCAGAAAAAGACATTTCTGTCTTT
>NC_061109.1:72682735-72692735 GCF_015104395.2 Macrobrachium nipponense
TCATTTATTGGTTTTTTATTTACGTTTTTTGTCTCTCCTGTGGTAAACATGAAAAGAAAACTAATTCCAAAGAAGTCAATTCCATAACGAGTCCGTCACTGAAAACTTTTTTTTTTTAATAAAAGACGTAAATAATCCATATCCCGACATAAAGCAACTGTCTATACTGTTCCTGACTCATCTTACGAAATATTTTACGATTTCGTTTCAGACGCCGTAAGATGTTGCCTTCGTCCGAATGCGTGAACTCCTCATCTTAATCCTACTCTTTACCCTTAGACAAAGGCGTGCCAGAACGTCCATACGAACAAGAAGGAAGAGAAAGAATTTTATCCATTTTTATTTTGTTACTCTTGTTGCAATCCGCTTATTTCAGCAGACTGAAAAGTCCAGAAAATTTTCATTTTGAAGGAGCTAAAAGAAAAAAAAAAGCTCTCCAGAAACGTGCGTCATATTTAAAGCTGGACTGGATTTCTCTGTTACAATGGGAGTTGGTTTTCTTTTGTTTGTGATTGACTCTGTCATGGTCAGGTAAAAGATAAGGCGTAAAGATAAGGTGTCATGGCCAGGTAAAAGATAAGAGCTGACCGTAAAGTTATCGTCTGGTCTCAATTATAAAACATAATTCTGATACCAAAGGATAAATGAGTCATAGCGGAGCCCATTGGTCGTCTAATGGTTGAAAGGGGTCAGGTCGCTGTCTCTCAAAACGGATTCGAAAAAGAGAGAGAGGGAGAGTGCGAGTTATTGTTTTATATAACCAACAAATGGAAGCTCTTAAAAATATCAATTTCCTGTCTTCGTCATCTTACAGATAAATATATTTTGAAGTCAATAAGTCTTACTTTACAAAAGTTACATTTGACATTTCCTGATTATAGGATATCTTTCATCTAAACCATTTTAGTGAGAGTGAAGTGTCTCAAGTATTTTCAAAAAACGAAAATATATACAAGTATTCAATTTATATTTCATTCAATTAGGAACACTTAAAATATTTTTCTTCATCTAGTTTCAATTACTTTCAGATATTCACGAATTAGCCAGTTTATTTTAGCTAAGGTAAAATTCTTCTTCCGATATCACTGAAACCTCAATCCCGTTCCTGGTCGGCTGGTTTCTTTAGCGGGTCGTCTGTAGCCTGAGATTCCGCCAATCACGAATAAGTCTAACGTCACCGACTGTAGATATTAACTGTCAGTTCCGAGAAATCCAGACAATGAATAAGAAAGGTTATTAACGGTGCTTTAGTATATTTCAACTTGAGTGTAATAGAAGTCTGAGAGACTTAGTCATTGACAGTATTGAATATATCGCACATTAACCCGAGTAAGCTGTCTGGGTAATAAGACTTTAAAAACCTGAATAATCTCAGTGGCAAAAACACTTCAAAAACTATTTTGCATATTACGTCTTGAAATCGCATCAGGAAGTTGAGATAGGATTACGTTTCTTCCTTTCACAAACACTGTTTATGATCACTAACAGTCATCCCAGCATTGCATTGCAAATTGAAATTTCCTTGAACAAAAAAAATTTACAAAATATACAAATAAAATTCTTCATCTTTACGTCTTTGGTCGCTTTGTATTTAACTAATAATCTGGATCAACTTACGTTCAATTTCAGATTTATCAAGTCATCAGTCTTGCATGATATCTTTAATCTTTTATTTTATTTAAACTCTGGGAAAGAGTTTCAATTTCTGCAACTCGGTGAACTAGGAAGTCAGTGATTAAAACAAATTAAATTCTCATTTCCAATGAGGAAGTTATTTAGTCTTTATTTATCATAAATTTTATTCTGTATCAAACTGCTACTAACAAGAAAACAAATGTGATAATAGGAGAAATGTAAATAATCAGTTTACCATAAAGAATAAAATCAACAATTGACAGAAACACTAAACGTTATTGAAAGAGGGAAAGAAATTAGTGATACTGGTTTGATTTGTGATCATTGGGGCACTTTTAGCCATTGAGGGCTTCAGGTGAAAAGGGGGAGTTGGAGTGGTTGGACAGCAAGATGGAAAAGAAAGTGAGCACTGAGGTAAAGAAAAAGGTTAAAAAGTTGGTGTAGCTAGGTACCGAAGGAATCTTGCAAACTACCTCTAATAATGCCTACAGTGCACCACACGATGTTACTAGCATAACAGTACAAATCAAATTGATATTAATATTCAGCAATAGCAAAGATGTTCCTTAAGGTAGCATGATTTATTTCGTGTCACAAGAGTTGAAAAAAATGTTGGGAGATCAAAGTTCTAAGGCAGATTACGTCACGTAAGACGCAATCCCAGAGATTTCCCTTGGGAAATGTGGATCATACGTCATAGGACGGATGCCGGGAAAACAGATGAGTTTCAAAGGGATCTCATTTCCCAGAGATTCCTTCGAGAAGTAGAAATAGATGGAGTCTGGGTTATTAACATAATGGGTATCTTTCAAAGAGATAGGTTTAGAAAATAGGTTACATTTCTTGTTAAGTGCCATTGTAAAACGCGTTTTTCTTCATTATTTGTCAGGCATATAATGTGTTCAATGATCTCAAGCTTACGTAAAAACTTTTGCAAACTACAAATTTCTAATAGTAATTTTTACTTTTCTTAATTTCTTAGTTGTAGGATCTAATTGTTTGAAATTCATTCGTACTAATTCTTAAGTACAGTCGTATCATATATTGCAAAATATAACAATAGTTTATCACCTGAACAACTTTCACATTTTCTCGCCACAGGAAAATTTGGGTTCTGGTAATAATAATAATAATAATAATAATAATAATAATAATAATAATAATAATAATAATAATAATAATAATAATAATAAATTAGAAGGCAGAGAAACATTCCCATAGTCAGTTTCACTGATGAATAAAAGGAATGAAATAAACATCAGAAAAAAGGGAAACAGTTGGTGATTTCATAAAGACAAAAAATTCTGATTATAGAAACTTCAGCACCTAAAAATAATAAAAACACACTTATCGAAAACAAAGAAATCATAGCAAAAATTTAAAGAATAAATCATGTAATAAAATAGATAAGGGAACGAAATTATACAGCTGATCATATGTTTATTGTTTACTTCTCTTGTTTATTTTGTCCAGAGAAGAATTCAATTTGAAATGCTTCGATATATTTGTGTACGTTATGAGACAAAGCGTTAATGAATAGGAATACAAATCCTTAGTGAAAGTATTTCAAACCATTTGACCCCTGAGTAACTTTTCAAGCAGAATTAGGTCAACAGCAAACTTTGTCACAGGAAGAAACAAAAGTGTTCAACATAATTCATGGGATTTGAAACGAACAATGAGAGAGAGAGAGAGAGAGAGAGAGAGAGAGAGAGAGAGAGAGAGAAAATTTTCATTATTTGTCGTCAAATACCTTTTCTGCCTCAGTTTTCGTTCGTTCAGCTTTCATCGTCGTATACAATCAAGCCAAATTTTTATCGATCAAAACCTATTGTCCTACTCTGTGTTTACATCGTTAGTACCTCGATTCACATAACAATCTCAAAGCAATGATCATTAAATAGAAAATCATTTATAAGAATAAATCATCAACCAGCGCAGATCTGACCCAGTCCTTATGCAAATCGTTTGCATAACAAGAAGGGTGTATTAATATCGTTGTTCTTTGTTTGGCTGTGTTTTCTGTAAATGAGAGATAGCAATGAACACCAATCAATCTCTTTTCATGTATCATAATATTCTTTTACTGCTACGTCACTGATCAGTCGTGATTTCTATATATCAATAGCGCACATGAATATCCAGGAACTAAATGAATAGATCAGAAATACTGAGCATCATTTATAAAATAAAAAAAACAACAATAATAATAATAATAATAATTTTCAGCTTTTTTTCCTCTCCACAATTGTATCGTTTTAATGCATAGAAAAGTTGAAAAATCTCTAGTAGCAATTGTATTTGGTAATTCTGGATGTTCCAATGTTGCATTTGTCCCAGTCTGTTAACTTGGTATTGGCTGCAATGGCAAATTAGCTTTGTATTTTCATATGAGGTATTTATTCGTTTTTGTAGCGTGAATGGTTTTATGGGATAATGACCTGGAATATGAAGAACCTCTTTTATAATAGTTTATTAATATTTTTTTTATTATTTGTAATATCGTATAATATTTTTATATAATATATAGGCAACTGCATAACGTATAAGTTATTCGAATTTATATAATGATGTAAGTTGTTACGAAAACTAATTTTATTAGCTGCAGAGAAATCATACATTTTCTAATAACTTTGTCTTATCATTTAGGAAGCATTAACTTGAGGAAGCAATAGTTTACTGTTATTCCCAGGAATAAAAAAGTTCTTTTATTTATTGACAGGTATATTTGCAGATTGCTAAAATCTATACTTACCCTTTTCCAGGTGATATATGAGAGATTCCCCAATGACTAATTGAGAAAGAGGCATTTGCATAATCAGAGTATTGTCATAAACGGATACCCACAATCGTTTATACTTTGATTTATAAGTGTATATATAGCTAGTTTTGATATTTATTTTTTATTATTGGTTCACAATTTTAATCTTTATTTTGTATTATATTTTTCCTTCTCGGATCCATTTTACCATTTCACCACATAAATGCCTTTGAATTCCGGAAGGTTCCCATTAATAAAGTTCATGGTCTTTTTCACTTACGAAATCTTCCCTCTACTTGACTATCAGTGCACAATGAGAGAAACTGTTCTCACAGATGTTTCTCGTGCACGTGTCATTAATCACGCCTACATGTGTTATGAAATGCTGTTAAATAAAACGAAAACTTACCAAACTACCATTTACCACAAACAGTCACAATAAGTTTGGCAGATCAAAGTAAATGGTAATGACAGGATCAGTGGAATGAATTTTTATAGAGAGAGAGAGAGAGAGAGAGAGAGAGAGAGAGAGAGAGAGAGAGAGACTCCAATCATTAAAGTAAATCATTTATCAGCATTGCCAGTGCCTGTTAATCTCACTTTACGCCCTAAATGTAATGGATTCCCGACCATCTGAAACGCAGCGCTGTAGAAGAGCTTTACCGAGGCTATAAATATCCACGAGTGTTTACAGCATTTGTGTATTCTTTAACAAATCATAAGCATTCAAGCTGTAACGTCTAACCAGGAGTATTATTCTCTCTGAATAATTGCCGGGTTATTATTACCAAATGTTACAGAACCACAGTCGATAAGTACACTGTACCAATACCTCTAATGGCGATAAATACCTTTTATAGTATTACTCTTACTTGTTACAATTCCAATAATTGTTTATCATCACTAATTTCCCCCAACTCAAACGGCTCCTGGGTCGCTCACTGTAAGCAAAGCTGCAGCGGTTGTTTTGTAATCTGAAATGGGAAATCCAACAGCCTAGTTTTTTTATGAGTCAACATCATAACAAGTAATTAATCTTTGTCCAGTATTTCAGAGTTCCAGTTTTATAGGTTTATTGTTTGTTTTTATTTTATGTATCTTCTATATCTATTTTCCATTGGAGGTGTTTAACTATTTGTCAAATTAAGCGATGTATCTCATCAGTACATTCTCTCTCTCTCTCTCTCTCTCTCTCTCTCTCTCTCTCTCTCTCTCTCTCTCTCTCTCGCTTAATGTCCATAATATCAATTAGGAATCGTTCTAATGCGAAAAGCAACAAAACTCTCAAGCATCTGTGATAAAGCAACAACAACTGTTCTTGTTACACCTGCACCTCATTTGCATATCGTCGGAAATAATGTTCGTCAACTTTTCCGTTGCACAAAAGCCAAAGAAGAATATTTGCCCCCCTTTAATGCTTATATTACAGCAGGTCCTCTCGACAACACATTCAAATCAGAATTCATATTATAATACGTAATAAAAACTGAATAGAACTTGCTTTCTTCTTTATGAGCTGGATGGAAGAATGATCATGTGAGTAATGAAATTAATCTCATTTTAAATATAACTCTTCATTCATATTCAGTACAGTAATTTTGCTTTAAATGAACATCTTTCACCCTTATAACTGTTACCTAATCAGTGTCACCTTAGATTATAATTATTATTAATTATTATTATTATTCAAGAACCGTTGTGAGCTGATGAATGAATATGATAGTAACTGCTTCTTAATTCTCCAGTTGAGGCCACCCATTGATTTGTTTATCAATAACAAAAATTCATTTCATTCGAAAGATGGAAGACCAACACCTCAAACAAAGGTGGGGGCAGGGGGGGAAGAGGGAGACGGTTATTTGCAGGAAGCGAAAGGCGAAATCTCTCCGGAAGCAGAACAGGAACAAACCACAATTTTTTTTTTTGTGATGAAACAGAGAGGAATCTTTCACAGAGCTTGAGGGGAATGTTGTATTTGTGGGAGTTTATTTGTTAAAGTTTCTTTGTTGGCGTTTATTTGTCGGAGTTTGTAAGTTGGCGTTTATTTGTTTGAATTTATTTGTTGGTGTTTATGATCATTTTTGCTCACTAAACAATAAAAATATAAAGAGGAATATAAAAAGGTGCGGACTTGGTTGTTCATGATGGTCTCGTCCTGTGGGATTATACAATATAAACAAGAAAGATCTTTTTTTATCTCGCTTGGCATGTGCTTGGATGATATTACCTGTAGGTTGAGAGAGAGAGAGAGAGAGAGAGAGAGAGAGAGAGAGAGAGAGAGAAGAAGGGGAGGGAGGGAGAGAGAGACAGAGAGAGGTCAAATGAGTGAGACTAGAATGAAATAAAATGTAAAAAAGAATAAAGTTGTCTTTTACTTTGTATATAGTAAATGACTTCAACTGATTATGAAGAGAAGAGAGAGAGAGAGAGAGAGAGAGAGAGAGAGAGAGAGAGAAATATCAGTAAATGTAAGCTAACATGAACACACCGGGAATATATTTTATAGCAGAGATAGAGAGAGAGAGAGAAGAGGGAGGAAGGAGAGAGAGAGAGAGAAAGAGAGAGTAGAGAGAAGATACAAAAAGAATAAAGTTGTCTTTTACTTTGTATATAGTAAATGACTTCAACTGATAAATTGAGAGAGAGAAAGAGAGAGAGAGAGAGAGAGAGAGAGAGAGAGAGAGAGAGAAATATCAGTAAATGTAAGCTAACATGAAACATTACCGGGAATATATTTATCCTAGCAGATTAAGGAAAGAGAGAGAGAGAGAGAGAGAGAGAGAGAGAGAGAGAGAGAGAGAGAATGTAAAAGGAAATAAAACATAGAAAGTAAGTTCATTTAACTTGGATGTCACCTAGTAGATTAAAAGAGAGAGAGAGAGAGAGAGAGAGAGAGAGAGAGAGAGAGAGAGAGAGAGAGAGAGAGTCAAAATGCCATACTTTTCCCCCCTTCCAAAAGTCAGGAATTCCACTCAGGCAAAGTGCACCGAATATTGTCCGCACGAAGGACCCAAAGGAATCCCCTCGCAACAAATCCCCCAGTTGAGTGCAGGAAGCTCATTTCCTCATCTGGGGAACAAAAAGGAGGAAGCGATTTGGATGGAACGCCTCCACCCCACTCCTTGACGGGCCGATAAACTGCTATCGTATTTTTGTATCATCTTTTTTGAGCGAATTTTATTCTATTTCATATTCTGCTGATGCATTTGCCTGGCGTTTAAAGGATTGTGCGCAGTATTTTGTTTGAAGTGAAGCAGTAACTCAACAGACCGTAACCTCGGTAGAAAGTAATAGGTGAAGTGTGGAAATAATAATAATAATAATAATAATAATAATAATAATAATAATAATAATAATAATAATATAGAAATAGTAGTAGTAGTAGTAGTAGTAGTATTTTTTCTGCCGAAAATAGAAAGTATTTTAGAAGGAAAAACTAGGCCCAACTAGGTTGGCGTTGTGGTCTCAGTGACTGGAGAAAAAATTACCCTATGGCAATTGAGACAAAGTGAAGCTACAGTGGAGAAACTGGAGACAGTACCATGACGTGGGATTGAGGAGTGTATGTGTGTTTGTGTGTGTTTGTGTGTGTGTGTGTGTTGGGGTTGGTGAGGGGAGGGGGGCATACGAGCGTCTTCTGATTTAGAGTACGTGGGAAGTAGATATAAAAGAACTCTGGTTATTATTAAATGATGATAAAGGTGAAGTGCTCCGTAGCCCCTTTGATTGTATAGAGGTGAGGACATGTTGAGTTAATTGCTTAGAAAGTAAATTATGAGACAGACAGACAGATAAACAAAGAGAAGGGCTCGAGGGAATTCTTTAAAACTGTCAGCGAAAAGTGACATTATAAATTTGATGCGATTTATAAGTTGGCACAAAAGAAAGCAGTTTGAGATTTACGTGTAATGAACGGCTATGGACCTTCACACTTCATGATTTAGTGTAGAAAGTTTGTGGGTGTTCTTTTTATAGCTGCTGTCTTGAGATTTCTTCTTTCTTTTTTCGTTTCTCCTTTTTCTGGAGAATAGTGTTTACGTTATTTGTGTAAGATATGAGCACATGAGGGGTTATTTTTCTGGAAGGGTAAAAATTTGTGGGACAGCAAAAAACTGTTACCTCATCTTAGCTCAAGTCAGATGTCAACACAAAAGAGAAGGGCGAGAAAAGAAAAGATTCCTATCACAATGCGAGATTCCTAAGCCAAGGATTCTCCCTTTGTCTGATTCCATCCTGTAACACAAGTAAATGTCCTTCTTGTCGGAATATCCAGAGAATGGTTTTAAGGTGTTGTAAGCGCTTCGTGGTCGTCAGTATTATCGTTTCTATTTGTTAGTGAAAAACTGAGGTCCATAGTAGGCCTCCTGTTCTGTTGGCCATCAGATCACAAACAGAAGGTCCACGCTAGACCTCCTGCTCCCTGCTCTAATTTATATACTGACAGGACGCTTTAGACTAGAGCCAGATTTCCGCAAAAATCTCGGTATTTTATTCATGTCTTCAAAAACTTGTATTTTTTCCTTATGTCCACAGCACATCAGAAGTAAGTTTTCGAGTTTCAGGATAATGGGTAGATGGAGGGTAATTTGGTCATTTATACAGGAAGGTTTTGATTCCAGCATCAAAACTAAACAGAAAAAAGGGTTTGCTTCTTAACTAGGTAGTCAAAATAGGATATCAGTGGGGTAGTATAATTTAATCTGAAGCCAAAGGTAAAGTGAAGGCTTAGAATTGTGAATATGAAGAGCGGCATCGAAGAAGGACAAAAAAAAGAAAAAAAAAAGAAGTGCAGTGAGGAAATAATTGTCTACAGTAGACCACAAAGACGTTGCCGCAACCCTCTGCGGGACACTTAAATGGAAATTAGGCAACGACTTCCTGTGTCCCAGGCCTCTCTTAATTTCCCTTAAGGCGGACAGAGCCCGCTTCTTTCATTCCTATACTGTTTCTCTTAACGAGGTCTTATGAACGCACCTGCGCTGTAGTGGGGATCTTCGAATTTGTCTTTGTAAAAAGAAATTGTCACGAAAACTCAAACGTGACAGCTTTCTAGTTGTGTTTCCCATTTTTCGTAGTTTATATCGAGCTGAAACTTGTTCTCTCTCTCTCTCTCTCTCTCTCTCTCTCTCTCTCTCTCTCTCTCGTAAATCGTAATAATGTTTTAACTTATTCCTACTACACTTTTATCCTGAATGTATTTCTCTGCTTTCTATTTTCGTATATGTAAATTTAGTCAAAATTCTTTAACTTCCTTAATTTCCTTATATTTCCTTCTACTTTAGGACAGATCACATAAACAGAGGCTTCATGTAATTTGAAAAAGACGTGATCCCACCTCCAGCTTACTCGGGACGTGTTCAAGATTTTTCCCTCATTCACAAACTGTAAACATTATATTCCTAACTTAACGCGAAGTGGTCTAAGTATTTAGTACTATTCATACTAACAACAAGGACAATAAGCCTGTTATTTCACCAACGAAAATATGGTATATATTATTAGAAACAATTTTCCTGTACTTTTTAGCATGCACATTTATTTATTTTCTACATTTACTTTCTAATAAATAATCATGAACATCCTATCCTAAAATTCCTGTATCGT